>NC_057949.1:19243526-19543526 GCF_018555375.3 Anguilla rostrata
ATCTGAAGGGACGCCCGAGGGGCGAGGGGGAATGGGGCACAATTCAATTCAGACGAGAAACCTGCTCTCGCAGGTATCGTCAGGGACCCCGGAGAGTTACTGGGCACACGAGGAGCTGTAAAAGCGCACGGCGACGAGAGGCAAGCGCCCGTTTTCCTTCCCAGTCCGCGGCAACCCTCATCATCATCGTTTTCTCCGTCTCCGCCTTTCCGCCTGACAAGGATACAGCGGGAGTCGTGCCATGGGAATCCAATACTACACCTGCATGACTCAGCATTTCTTAAAAAAAATTACCTTTCCGGGTTTGAATTTCAAATGCAAATGCAAAAAAAGCATTCATTTAATTGCAGCAGTTCGAGCAATTGTATTTCGTTAAACGTGCATGTCAAAAAACTTGTGAATATACTCGACGACACGCACCGTTTTATTGTATGATCCGGAGTGGAAAAGCTTCATATGTCAACACATGGGAAAAGTAATTACGTGAATTATAGAAACGCATAAATATGTTTTACATTAATTAATTCTGGCATCGCAATAATGTAATGTATGTATACATGCTTAGGGCGTTGCCGTTCATTATTATCACTACGGTCAGCAGTTTACCTTCAGTGGGTAAAGTCCAATGAGAGAACACACAAAACCCAGTGTGACAATGCAAAATAACGGACGGGAAGCTAACAATAACCGATATGCTTCGAATTTGAATGCGGCCCATTTTCGGAAAGGGTATAGCGTCCCCGTCTCTCCTTTCCTGGGCTCCGAACCTCAGCTCGGACGCCGCGGCGGTCCCAGGAGGCCCGGCGGCATCGCTGTGTCCAGGGGACCGCGAAATTGTAGACAAATGTGTTTGATTTGGGAGAGGCGAGCGGTTCCCCGCATTACGCCGCCGTGATGATGCGCGGCCTCGTCCCGACCCCCTCTAAATCACCATCTCAGCACGGCCTGTCCTGCACCGGGCCGTCAGCCCCGCGTCAGCCCGCCCTCAGCCCTCTCTCCCTCCCTCCATTCTCCCTCCTTCATTCATCAACCCTGCTTTTTTTACCCATTGGGCTTTTTTTAGAAGATGTGATTCAATATTTAAGGGGGGTGGAGGGGGCGATACGTAATTCTTTTTTTTCTATAACCAGCCGTGGCTGTGAGATGCACCCAGGACCCCCTTCATCTGTCTTCCTCTCTCTCTGCACGTCTTCCTCTCTTGGTTTCAACGCCATTTGACCGAGGGGACTCATTTCAGGATAGAGGTCTCAGCTGTCGCCCTCTCTCCCTCCCTCTCTCCTTCTCTCTCTCTCTCTCCTCTCTTTCTATCATTCTATCAAGAAGTTGAGATTTGTTTTCACTGATACGACAAGTACACACATTTGTGTTGCCAAAGCATTGACATCCGTAATGACATTTTAATGAAACGCAAACATAAATACATCAGAACAGCAATGGAACGTTGCATCTCCTCCTCTCCTGCTGAGGTACTGGTTTCACTGGTTAGCTCTCTCTGTCATTCCGTTAATACTAAGTCTGTTCCTCCAGCCCAGGTGTACCAAACGCAATTACAGCAGAGCAGACAGACGACGCTCAGCGTCTCGACTCTTAATTATACAGTACCTGAGAGAAACGTGCGGCTCGGCTCGGGCTCCAGCTCCACGCTCGGCGAAGCGGTCGCACCGGCTGACGCCGCGCTGCGATGTGTCGTTTCATGCTTAATCTGGAGGGAAAATTCCCTGTCACAGATAAAGTGTGACAAATGTGGCCTCTTAAGTGTCATCTCAAGTTTTGCACAGAGATAATCCGGAAAGCAGGTGAAGGACCGTCGCGTCCTCGAGCCGCCTGTATCCCTCTAACCTCTGCTTCTGCAGCTTTATCGCATAATGCGCTCTCTGATCTTTGACACAGTCATTTCTGCTTTCCAACACACTCAGGTCTGATATCTAACACAGTCAGTTTCACTGTCCATCAAAATCAGATCTGGGCTCCAACACGGGCAGTTCTGCTCTCTGGCACAGCCAGTTTAATTGATTTTGGGACAATTTTTGGGAATGTCTTTTACCCCAGGGTTCCTCAGAATGGTTCTCTCCATTTTCAGGTCCCTAAGTCAAAGGTCAGCGTCACAGTGGCCGCTGAAACGCTTCGAGTTCTAGTTTCTAATGACCGGAGAGTTATATAATGACAGGTCATTAATGCTGAGAACTATCTAACCGAAACAACTTGAAATTATCCCAATTTATTTTCATGGAGGATGACTTGATATAAGAACAAGCTTTGCTTTTCAGACAATAATTGGACAATCACCAGCTCACATAAGTTGCACACTGACACATACTGACCACATTTCTCTGTGTGAAAAACCAAAAGATTTTGCACATTCTAAAGGTCTTGGCAAACCAGTCCCTAAGTGAAAAAATAAGACTCATGGGATATACTGCATTGATCCGTTTGCTGTGGTGCTACATACAGCATCACATCACAAAAAGCACAGCGTCTTTGATGAGAATGGAAACTCTGCTATGACTCATTGACAACTGTTGCTACGGTGGACACCTGGGCGGCGTCACGGTGCTCTCCGGCCCCTCACCGCGTACGGCCGACGCCACCACACTGCCGCACCGTCCGCAGGGCGGGAAAAAAACAGCGGAGCGGGATTTATACGCGACTGCCAGCCCTAATGCTTGTTCTGCCCAAGATAAAAGCCTTCAGGACTTAATGTTGCTCTCCAATCTTCACTCCAGGATATAAACGTCTAGAATGATCTCCTTTTTTTACTGTGGGGGGGGGGTCATAACACCAAGAAGTTGCACTTCCCACACCCCCCCCCCACCCACCATTCCGTCTGAGTTTAACATTCTAGTGACATATTTCCAATGCAGGCGTCCTTGTTCTGGATCATTTGCATATTATCATCATTATTATTATTTTCTCCACGTTTGCCATCCACTGATGAGAGCAGGATAATTTCAGAAGAGGCTGAGGTTGAGGATCTTTGCTCATGATCACGACAGCAGCGCCTGACCCAAGGGTCTGGGCCTGCAAGTCCGCACCCCTAACCACTATACCACACTCTGTCCCATGACAGCATCCTCTTGGTTGGTTGATCGAGTGAACATGACTCTCTCTCCTCTGCCACTATTGCTCAGTGCAACAGAATGACCAAAGCTTTGATAAAAATTTCTCGATTAAGCATAGCAAAACAAATTTCACACATATAATCACACAAAATTCATTCATTGCAATCTGATGATGAAGTTGACAAAGACTATAGGGAGGGGATGAATAATTATTGGCGTTGAAATTACTTTTTTAAGAAGAAAAATGTGCACGTTGTATTTCTTTAATAACTTTTTTCCATTTTGTGTTGTGTTTTGCGCATTTTAGCACTTTTTTCATTGTGCCTATAATATGCCTGGATACATTTTTCCCTTGGCCTATATGCTGTAACAAAACTGCTATAATGTACAAATACAACTGTTGAAATTGATTCAATTGTGTCCTTTATTTCAACAAAATAGTTTTGCAACATATGGTTTCGTAACATTTATGGAATTAGGTCGCTGTGAGTGCAGAAATCGATGCTGCAATTTCTAGGAAGTAAGCGGCTTGGAGTCACATAAAACAAAGTACAGGGAGTTCGTTTTGAATGTACTGACCACGGTGTTCGCCGGTGGCTTGTTTAGAAAAGTTTGCACGTCCTTTGGAGTATACTGCCTACTTAACCCTGCACTGACCCCCTGGTGGGGGGTACCAATTCACAGGTAGGTATGGGGGAAAATGGACTGTAATGTACCGGTCCCATACACCACAGACCAAGAAAGCACTCTACAAGTATCAGACCTGGGTCAAATACGTGTTTGTTTTGGATTCAAATACGTTTACTGTCAACCACCCCTCACCCCCACCCCCCCATGGAGTGTCATGGAGTCTGCCCCATTTTCACATTATTTTACATATGGGGTAACATACAGTACATACTGTACACACACACACATAACTCCCTTTATTTCACAGGGCTTTGAGCACGCGCCTTGACAGCAGCACTCATTGCAACTTATCTTATCTCAAGATCTTGAAGTGTTTGCCTATCATGTTAAATGTACTTTTTTAAAAGCTGATTTGGCTAACAGCGTCTGCCAAATGACTGTTGTTATTCTCTCTCTCTCTCTCTCTCTTCTCTCTCTCTCTGTCTCTTTCTCTGTTCTCCTTGAACATCTCGCTTTTCTTGGGATGTACTTTTTTCATCGTTTCGAAGCGCACTTTATATTCTAGTGAGGAAGGCGTGCGCTCCGACTCTAAAGCAGCACCTTCCCTGCAAGGCTGAGCTGAAAGCTTCTCTTGTTTTCTGCGTGTATATTTAGCTAACCTTATTGTAGTCATTATTAGGTCTCCTGCTGGTAGTCTAATTGGGATACTAATTAGACAGGACTATTGTCAGCGGCAACACTTCCAACTTCAACAGAGCACCATATCTGGACACCGCAGTCTTGAAAAGTAGTTGGAAAGAAGTGTCAGTATTTACTACTGTGTGTATGCATGCTTGTGTGTGTGTGTGTGTGTACGCGTGTGCTGTATGTGTGTGTGTGTGCTGTGCGTGTGTGTGTATGTATGCATGCGTGTGCTTTGGTAAATGGTAAATGGACTGCATTTATATAGCGGTTTTATCCAAAGCGCTTTACAATTGGTGCCTCTCATTCGCCAGAGCAGTTAGGGGTTAGGTGTCTTGCTCAAGGACACTTCGACACGCCCAGGGCGGGGTTTGAACCAGCAACCCGACTGCCAGACAATCGGTCTTACCTCCTGAGCTATGTCGCCCCATGCTTTGTGTGCTGTATGCATGTGTGCGTGTGTGTGTGAGCGCGTGTGCTGTATGTGTGTGTGTGTGTGTGTGTATGTGCTCCGTGTATGTGCTGTGCTGTGCTGTGCGTGTAGGCTGTGTGTGTGTCTATGCATGCAGGCGTGTGCTTTGGTAAATGGTAAATGGACTGCATTTATATAGTGCTTTTATCCAAAGCGCTTTACAATTGATGCCTCTCATTCGCCAGAGCAGTTAGGGGTTAGGTGTCTTGCTCAAGGACACTACGACACGCTCAGGGCGGGGTTTGAACCGGCAACCCTCCGACTGCCAGACAATCGGTCTTACCTCCTGAGCTATGTCGCCCCATGCTTTGTGTGCTGTATGTATGTGTACGTGTGTGTGTGCGTGTGTGTGAGCGCGTGTGCTGTATTTGTGTGTGCGTGCTGTGCGTGTAGGCTGTGTGTGTGTGTGTGTGTGTGTGTGTGTGCATGTGTATGTGCTCCATGTGTGTGTGCATGTGTGCGTGTGTGTGTGTGTGTGTGTGTGTGTGCGCATTCGTTTGTTTGACAGCAGTTGATGCAGCATAGTGTAAACTTCGATTGACCTTGAACCACAACAAGGAGTCCCGCAATGAAACAAAAGAGACTGTAGTGCTGCGTATGTTCACTCAGCTAGAGAGAGAGAGAGAGAGAGAGGGGAAAAGGGGAGGAAGAGAGAGTGATGCAGCAAGTGTGAAAGAGAGGGGAGAGAGGGAAAGAAAAGGAAAATGAGGGAGTGAAAGAGAGGGAGTGAAAGGGAGAGAGAGGGATGGAGAGACAGAAAGACAGAGAGCGAAAGAGACAGAAAGAAACATCACATAGCAGCACTCTGAGAAGCTGAAAGTGGACAAGGAAAAAAAGGTATAGCTATTCATCAGGACTATAAATCCACTGCAATGAACTGCATACACACACACACACACACACAAACAGCTACACACGTGCACACACGTGCACACATGTGCACACATGTGCACACACACACACACACACACACGAGAGGTGATCACAGTATTGCTCACACTTACACAAGAATGAAATGAGAAGGGCACTTGGTCACAGTCCAGCGGCCGGGCTGAGCCATCGCCTAGCCGCAGTGCCGCCCGTCACCCGTCACACTCACAGAGCGCCAGCGCCAGAGACGCGCGTTCACACTCCACTGACTGGGCTGGACCAGAGGCCACCACAGTCTTGCTTGCCCTCGCTGCCGAAAGAGAGAGACGCACTGTCACATGGTCTCACTCCACCGGCTTGCCAGGCCCACAAGCAACCGCAATGCTGCACCCTCACACACAGCCGCACACACAGGACACACTCTCAGGACTATGCACCGACTTCTCTTCAGTAGATCAAGAGCCCCATTCTCTCTCTCTCATTCTCTCTCACACACACACACACAATTACTGACAGGACACTAACACTGTCTGAAACTAACACACACACACACACACACACACACACACACACATACAAATACTGTCTGAAACTAAGACCCACTGATCAAAACTAACATGCACATGGGCATGGGCATGTGCACGCACACACACGCACACGTACACAAACACACACACACACAAAAACACACACACATCTGACTGAAACTAATGGGCACATGGGCATGCGCACACACACAAATGATAACACACACACACACACACACACAGATTGTAATTTACTCTGTGTGTCAATATCAGAGGTAAATGCGTAGAATGAAAGCGTTTCTTTATTTCACGGTTGTTCATGCGCTAGAGAGTATTATCGGCAGCGAGCAGACAGATTCACCCGGCTGCCCATAGCTCTCCTCCGTCTCCTCCACTCTCAGAGATGGAGGTGAGAGCTGGAGGTGATGTGTGTCGCCTTGTCCTGATATTTTCTGCGCTACTATGCAGACAAAGTGCCCGGCAGTCCCTCATCCAGGGTGGCCCGAACAGCCTGTGTTCAATACAATGACTGCAAGAGTCAACAAGAGACTCTTGCTAATCGGTAGACAATAATAAGTAGAATCAACTTTATTTACAGTATACAGTGTGTAACAGCATAGCCTTTTAGTTCGGTTGGTGGGGTCTAAACAGCTGTATATTTGTCTGGTGTGTGAGCAGGGTCAGGGTTTAGAGGTCAAGGAACAATTGTATGTTTTTTTCTGTGAAGTGGCTCAATGTAAAGGAGTGGTGTGTGACCTGACCACTTGTTTGTAAATGGCGCCGTACAAAATGAAGATTGATTGTTAATTGATCAAGTCTGGTCTCCCTGGTATTTGGCCAATTCCTTGTGTCTATAGCTATATGTTATATCAAATTCACAACCTGATCTTCCGCTCAAAAGAAACCCATTGTGAAGCTTTTTGATGATGTAACGTCTGTCCCAAAAAACTGACATGTTTAAGCGACGTGTCTGAAATGGGTCACTTTATCCAGTTAATATATTTTTAAAATTCGTAATGAACAAAAAAAGGTTTCAATCCACTTTGCCGGCTTCCCAGCAGACTCTCGGCTCCCTGTCAATCTCATTTAGGAGGTCATGTGTGCTTTAATTGGAATCTCCAGCTCCTGCGCCAGCTCTCGCGACTGGGCCGGCTCTATTCTTGGATTGGGACCCTTTGACTTCTCATCTGGGCTAAGAATACCTGCCCTTTCAACGTGGCCAAAACTCTAAATAGATTTGTGGACTCTTCACTTTTACCTAAGAAACGTGTTTTTTTTTTTTTCATGTGGTGTGTGTGTGTGTGTGTGTGTGTGTGAGTGGAATGAGTGAGTGAGTGCGCGAGTGAGTGGGTGAGAGTGAGAGAAAGAGAGAGAATGTAGTGTTCTTGATTTACTGAACAGAAATAAATGCATACTGTGAGGGCGCAGCATTGCAGTTGTCTGTGGGCCTGGCAAACTGGTGAAATGTGACCATGCCTCCCTCTCTTTCTGTAGAGTGTGAATGTGAGTATGTAATGGTCTGTTATATAATCGCCATTACTGAGCCATTATTGTGCAGTACCATATTACGCAGCTAAAAGCACAATCACCCCCCCCACACACACACACCCCCACACCTTCATAATGCAGCTAGCGTCCACATCCCCGTCTGCATTTATCACACCAGAGCTGCTATGTGGTCCAACATTGGAGGCTGCGATGGCTGACATTTGGTGGCAAAATACAGACAGATTTAGCAGCAGGTGGCTGCGAGTTTTGACTGAGCCTCCGACTGATGAGCTGGAGCGGTCTGAGCCGTCCCCTACAGCAGCCCCTGAGCAGAAACGGACCTCCGACCCATCGTCCTCACCCTCATCATCCTCAGTCCAAAAGCTGCCCTGCATTCCCACCACATTCTTTTTACACAAAAATAAAACTACAGAAACTGTGTCAAGCGCTTCAGTTCTGTCTCTGTGGACTCCACACAAGGGAGAAAGGGATAGAAAGAGAGAGAGAAACAGATCAAGCAAGGGAAAGAGATGGATCAAAACAAGGGAGAGATAGATGAATTGCCTGTAATGTAATGTAATGTAATGAATTGAGTGAGGGAGAGAGAGAAAGTGAGGGAGAAACAGGTAGAGTGAGAGGGAGGGAGAGAGTGATGGAGAGCAAGAGAGAGAGCGGAAGAAGGGCATGTGTGTAGACGTGTGTGCGTTCGTTTGTGAAAGAGAAAGAGAGAACAAGCAATGCAATCATTTCACACATTCTTTGAGCCACAGCAACTTTACAGAAGTGCAAAACTTACACAAGTGTTGCTGTTTTAATTTTTTGGTGTGAAGTCTTGGTGATTGTATGTTAGCTGAGCAGTCATAGTTCGCCTGGTGTTGTGTGTCATTTATATGTTCATTTCGGCCTTTGGCAATACTACCTTGGTTGTCCAGCCAATAAATCCCCCCTGAACTGAGAGAGAGAGAGAGAAAGAGCCTCAGATGTCACTTTGAGGAGAAAGTGGACACGGTGAAACAGCGAATCCATTTACGCCAACTATAATTGTCTTAAGGGACAGGGAGAGAGTTGGGGGGGGGGGGGGGGAACGCAAGCGCCCTAACACTGTAATGAGCTGGCATTGAGTGTCAAACTAAACCAATCAATCTGTGTTTTAATTAAGGCACTTTGCACGGTACAATTAACATCAAAAGCCTTACACTTTAAAAAAGTCAGTTGGGACGTGCGGTGTAGCCAGCAGGGCGGCGCCGGCTGTCAACCCGTTTATGAATCCCCCCCCGCCCCCACGCCACCCGTCCATGTGGCGGAGGGTTCAGATCCCCACCATGGCACCGCCTGTACGGTCATCCCATCCTTATCTGCAGCCCTCTCTGCACCCTGCCTGCTGGCTGTCTGCTCTTTTTCGTAGAAAAAAGTCAGGGAAGGGCATTTTATTTCCAACAAACGAGGTTAAAAAATGACCAAGCTGCACATTAAAAAAAATATATATTTTGAACATGCAAAATGCATAATTATTTCCCTTTGAAATGTTTACAAAATACTGAATATTTCATATGAAAACTTTTTTTGATTTGAAAAAAGGGTATTTTTTAAGCTGGCATTACAGAGAAGCTGAATCACCCTGTTTATTGCCGGTACTAAATTCTGCTTCGCTTGTAGGGCAGTTTCATCTTTCTGCGAATCCAAGTGCTGGATTTCCATCATGGACATGCGTCCTTACGGTTTGGAGGTGACAGTTTGGCAGGGCTGCCTGATAGTCTGCCCACATTCATTCAAACAGGCACTTCACAGCTGCCAATGCAAGAGCTGATACTATCTAACAGCATCTCACCTACACACTCCTACACAAGCATTTCAGCCCACTTCAGAAGCTGAAGCACACACACACACACACACACACACACAGTCACACGCGTGCGCACACACTCGCGTACATGCACACACACTCTCTCTCTCTCTCTCTCTCTCTCTCACACACACACACGTAAATACATTCGCTCTTTCTCTCTCTCACACAGTTTCCCACATCCTCTTTCACTCTCTCACATACAAACACACACACCCACACACACTCTCTCTGTCGCTCTCTCTCATGCACACACACCACACACCACACACCACACACACACACACACACAGAGGTGGGTGAACAGAATGGTAATCTGTGGTGGGTTGGTAAACTCTGGTGGATTAGTAAACTCGGGCGGGTTGGTACTCCAGGAGGTTCACCATATTCTCACACATTATTTAGCCTCTGTCTGAGTCAAGGTTGAAATTCGCTTCATTAACTACAGCGCAGACTGGTGCAGGAATAACGTGTCTGCCAGGAGCTAATGGACAGAGCACAGAGCACACAATCCCACACACACACACACACACACACACACACACTCTCACTTACACACTACACACACACACATCATTTACACACGTACACACACACACACACTCTCACACCCCCCCACAATCCACACACACACACACACACACACCACTTTCATTTACACACACACACACACACACACACACACACACACACACACACACTGTCATTTACACACGTACACACACACACACACTCTCACTTACACACATACACACACACACACTTTCATTTACATACGTACACACACACACACTCATTTACACACGTACACACACACACACACTGTCATTTACACACGTACACACACACACACACACACACTCTCACTTACACACATACACACACACACACACTCTCATTTACACACACACACACACACACACACACACACTGTCATTTACACACGTACACACACACACACACTCTCACTTACACACATACCACACACCCCTTCATTTACATACGTACACACACACACACCTAACACACACCACACACTCATTTACACACGTACACACACACACACAAACACACACCAACACACACTCACACTCACAACACACCAAAACACACTCATCAAACCACACACAGCAACCACACACATGCATGCTCACACACAGACACACGCAAACGCACATATGCACATGCACGCACACATACACATATGCGCACACACACACACACACACACACTCACATGCACACACACCCGCACACACACAGTAAGCATGAGACACATAGTAACAGAAACATGCACTGGCCAAGCCTGAACGAGAAATGTTTTCATTGCAGGGGAATTATAGTCCTCACGAACAGCTTCAGCGTTTTGCTCTGTCCACTTTCTCCTTTGTGACGGCTCTTTCTGTCCCTTTCTCCGCTTTCTCTGTCTCTTCAGCTCGCTCAAGGTCTTGGATGCACTCGTGTATTGAACACATCCCAGAATAATATCAGATTGTAATTGACTCATTTCTCATTTTGGGCAATGACCCCATGCTTCCATAATGCTGAAGTTTGCTCTGTAAATATTTATAGGGGACAGGTGTGAGAAAAAGCAAAAAAACGGACTTCTGATCACACTATACATGCTAAATAACTCATCCATTTTTGCATTTTTTTCCCCAGCGTATTCATACTGCCCCACCCCTCCGAAGACCACCACCACACTAACGCCAAGGATAGATAATCCTGTCTTCTCTCTCATTCTGCCTGTGTGTGTGAGTATGTGTGTGCACCATGTTTTGTGAATCAAGTCCAGCTATGCTTATTGGAAGATCTCCTTTTGTTCATTTAAGCACACGCATACATGCATGCACATACACACACACTCACACACACGCAAACATGCAGGCACACACACACATGCATGCACACGCACGCACACAAGCACACACATACATGCATGCACACGCACACACGCACACACGCACGCACACACACACACACACACACACCAGTCCACTCTTAGTCAGATGTACATGTTCATCGGCCCTGTCCAATTCAGCCACACACTGACTCATTGGTCCTCTCTCATTCAGACACACACGCACACACACAGATTGGTCCTCTCTCATTCAGACACACGCACACACACGCACACACAGATTGGTCCTCTCTCATTCAGACACACACACACACACGCGCACACACGCACACACACATGTGCACACACACACGTGCACACACAGATTGGTATTCTTTCATTCAGACACACGCACACACGCGCTCACACAGATTGATCCTCTCTCATTCAGACACACACGCACACACGCGCACACACAGATTGATCCTCTCTCATTCAGACACACACGCACACACGCTCACACACGCGCACACACAGATTGGTCCTCTCTCATTCAGACGCACACACTCACCAGTGCCCTCTCATTCAGATTCACACATACACACACTGATCGGACCCCTCTCATTCAGATTCACACATACACACACTGATCAGACCCCTCTCATTCAGATTCACACATACACACACTGATCAGACCCCTCTCATTCAGATTCACACATACACACACTGATCGGACCCCTCTCATTCAGACGCACACACTCATCGCTCACACTCATTTTCTGAATGAGACCCAAATGGGAACAGCGACCCAGTACTATATACATACCACATACATACCAATGACAATATAAGCCCTTTCATCTACACAAACAGCATCTTGTTAAGAGAGTAGTGTCTCTGCATCTTTCCGTCTCTGCCTCTCTCTTTACTGCATCTCTCCATCTCATCCATCACTCTCTCCTCTCATTCTTCCCTCCCTCCCTCTCTCTCTCTCTCTCTCACTCTCTCGGGTTTCTGGATGCAGCCGGCAGCATCCCATGCATCAAACAGTTCTCTACTCTGCTTTAACACTGCTTATGCCCCAATCCCTACACATAATCTCTCTCTCTCTCACACACTGTCTCTCCCTCTCTTTCTCCCTCCCTCTCTCTGCCTCTCTCTTTCTCTATGCATCTGATACACAGCGCAATTGCTTCCCTGCACTTTTCTTTCTTTACTTTATCACTCGCTCTGCTTTCTTCCACTCCTCGCTCTCTTTCTCTCTCTCCCGCTCCCTCCCTCGCTCCCTCTCTCCGCTGCGGCACTGGGAGTCTCTCCCTCTCACCTCTGTGTGTCCCCAGGTGCAGTTAGACTTCGGCGGGAGCTGCAGCCGTGCAAGAACTCGCGAGCTGGAGAAAAAAAAAACGCTCCGCTTCAGAGAGAGGGGAGAACACCAAATGTATGGGGTGAGCTGAAGGGGAGAGAGGGACAGAGATGGACAGATAAAGGAGGGAGGGAGGGAGGGAGGGAGAGAGGGAGGGGCACTGTTTTAGGATAGGAGGGAGTGGAGTGATGTGGAGGAGGAGGGATCGCAGGACAGGGGAGGGACCGAAAAAAAGAAGGCAGGATAGAGAGAAAAGGAAAAAAGAGCAGGAGAGAGGGAGAGGAGGAGAGACGGAGAGATGGATGAAGGGAGAGAAGGAGAGAGGGAGAGGAGAAGAGAGGGAAGGGAGCAGGCAAGGGAAGGCAGCTGAAGAGATAGAGGGAAAGAGAGAGAGAGAGAAAAAAAGAAAGGAATTAAGAGAAGAAAAGTAAGACTGAGTCAGGCAAGGTGAATGAAGGACTGAGGATGGAACAAGTTTCTTTGACTGAGCCACGTAGCCAGGCATGAACATGAGGGCATGTACATATGTAAGGCAGGAAGGGATAGTCAGAATAGTAGACTGGAAATACAGCCACCACCATCATCATCATCATTGACAGCATTGCGACCAAAGATGTTAGTGCACATTTTGTCCACTAGGTGGGAGTGCCGAGTTTCGTTTGTAACCCTGCTTCAGAGAAGGGATAAGATGAGGGCTGCGGTCAGAGCAGCACTGGGCTGGAGATCCTGATTAGAAAGGGTTGTGGGCTCCAATCCAAAACAGAGTTTGGTAGATATGAACCCAGCAGCACTCTGGACCGTACTGCCGAATATTTGAAACTGTGCCATGCCCAATGACAAAAGTTGCCTGCCGTTAACAAAACCATTTTATTGAGCCTATCTATATTTCATCCCAGATCAGCGGGAGCTCATACTGGGATTATGGGGAGTGGGTTCAGCTGAGGCCATCGAGCAGGTTAAGAGCACAATCCCATCCAGGAAATCGGTGCTAATTGTTTGGTTTCCACTGTGCAGCTACAGTGAGTCAACACCTGCCACAGTGAAACTCAGAGGTGTGAGTGTGTACAGGTTTGATGTGTTTGATACGGAAGCACGGCATACTGTGTGTCCATGCATTGGAGTGCATGCGAGTGTGTGTGTGCGCATGTGAGTGTGCCTTTCTGTGTGCAAGTGTGCATATGTATGTGTTGTTGAGGAAGTGAGGATAAATTGATGAATTTGATAGGCAGAGTTAGATCAACCTATATCAGAATGTAAGACTCAGATTAAAATGAAGAGATTTATTAAATTACAACAAGTATGCAAAGTCTAATCTAGATGAACGTTGACAGTCTTTACAAAAACAATTAATGCCACAGACATGGACAAGTTACAGTCGCAAAAGAAATTAAGACAAGAAAATACTAAACCACGGCTGGTTTCTCCAAAATAGACCCAAGCAAAACAAGTTCAAAGTTAAAAAACCAAAAGATATCAAAATATTCCAAAAAGCCAGGGATGAAAATGTAAATATCGGATGAGCTGTAAGACAAAACCTTTAGACCCTGTGCACACCAAACACCAAGAAACACCAGGCCCAGATGCCAGGTTCAGACAAAGAGATTCAAATCTCTTTGGTTCAGATTCCTCAGGTGGCAACAGCAGATATCAACCCCTGAATGTCCAATGCAAAAGTTGCTAAGTGGCTAAAGTTAAGAACCTATGGGGTAGTTCACACAAGTGTGTCCCTTATCAGACCCCCAAGGGGAAACAGACTGTTTACTGTGCTGACAGGGAGCCAGCAGGGGCCTCATTTATAAAAATGTTCTTAGATTTATACTTGAACTTAGTCTTCGATCATTTCCGACGGTGTGCTTACGTTCGATTCATAAAAGATACTGAGCATAAAAAACCTTGCTTATGCAGGTCCTAAGAAGCCCATTTGTAACTTACGCACATGTGATCTATAAATCTCGAATTAACTTAACCCGGCTTCAAAGAGTAAAAAGACTGACCATGTATTTTCTCCAGCACCATACACTAAACCAGCTGATTCTAATTAGCATAACTCTTCAGTATGATAGGAGAACTAATTATTGTAAGCAGCTGGTTTAGTGCATGTTGGTGGAGCAAATACATGGTCAGTCTTTTTACTCTTTGAAGCCGGGTTACCCACGTCTGGTTATGATTGCGTGCTCATTTGCTGACTCGGGGTTTTCCTAAAATCTTTGGGGTGGTGGAGGAATGTTCCCTTTCTGCTACAGTCAATGGGCACCGTTCCTGTCTCAGGACAGGGTCTGTATGCTTCAGCACATATTGACGTCCATCCACACATATATGCCAGACTGACTGCTTGCTTCACACTTGGCGTCAGTTGTTACTGACGATGACAGTTCAGACATAACGGCTGGTCTTGACTATCAGTCTTGCCTTGCCGTCGTGATCGTGTGTGCACAAGGTGAGCGGGAAGGAACAAGCTGAGGGATTCACACGTGAGGACTCACTAGCCCAATTCTGAACATCACCAAACTTCACAAAACCACATAGAAACGCGAAGGGTCAAAAAGGATTATGGTTGTTCTTGTTGTTAAAGTGACTTCACTTCCTGCCTGTTCTGTTTATCATCATCTTGAGCTTAAATCCCATTGGCTATTGCCAAGGTCGGTCCCGGATTTCAGTCTTTGACCAATTCACACTACGCGACACTCAAGTCTTTTAATCAGCCAACAGAACTGAAAATGTCTGAAAAAATCTTGCCTGCCCTGACTTGTTTAGAGTCGGTGGGAGTGGGGGGGGGCGGGGGGTTGAGCTCTTTCACACGAGAGGACAATAGGTGCCGACCGTCGGCCCGACTGGCTCCAGCCGTGGGGGGAAATATGAGCGTGTGAATCAAACATCAGACACGCATTTGATCATTTCTCACAATCTAGGAGGAAGGAAGTGCAGTGTGGGAAATACTCTTGTCTCATGAGGGGTGCAGATGCAACACATGCTTCTCTCCCTCCATCTTAATGGATTAAAAATCTTTCTGCATGTTGGTGTCCAGAGCATTGGAGCTGCCTTTTATGTAACGACATCATGATTTCATGATATCAGATGACTCGTGTTCTAAACCAATAAATGGCTCCAATTTAACAATTAACTGTAAGCATTCACTGTGTCCGGCATGGTTTCATACCATTCAGACAGAAAGACATACGCGGCCATAAATATCATATCTGTGCAGGCATTTCAGTTCAGGTGTGCAACATTTTGTGAATTGAGCGATGTTGTCACAAGATTTGCCCAACAGCATTTCAGTTGAAAAAATGCAACAGAGGTGTCGAAAGTCAGATAAGCACTGAGTTCCCCAAACATCAAGCAATGGGCTCATTACATGCATAAGGGAGCAGGGAGATTCCCCACAATGCACTGGTGAAAACAATGGCTCTTCTAATGATCTGCAGTGCCTCAAAATCACATCTGAAGTTCTAAAATGCCTTTTATTTTATTTTTTAACTGCACCATTGGATTCTGCTTTTAACTCTGAGGGGACTACCAAGAAAAAGAGAGAAAGAAAATGGAAAAATGGACGTTAAGAAAAAATAAACAGATAAACAAATGCACCGTCGCGCCCACAGAGAAAAAGGAAGCAAGCTTCTCTTATCTATTAATACTGGTGTCATTTTGGCTTTGGCTTCACAGCTAAAAACCACACGCTTTCAGGAAGTTCTTTAGAAAGCAGACAGTTTAAGAAACATCAATACGTTTCCTTGTGATGATGATGATTATATTATTATTATTATTATTATTATTATTGTTATTTTATTATCATCAATACTACCATAACTACTGTAACAATGATTATTATCTTCATTATTTAGCAAACTAGCTACTGATATTTAATAAGCAGAATGTATGAGATTAGTAATTTTTAAGTATTAACTGCCAGTATTATTGCTTTGTGAAGCCATCCCATGTGAAACATGCAACATTAATATGAGCACATACTGAAAACAGCCCCGGCAGCGTGGACACAGAGCGCATGCAGAGCTGGACAGGCCATTCAAAACACGCTGCACAAGAACGTGTGCCAGCGCGTGGCAGGAGCCGCGAGCCGTGGGCCGTGGGCCTGCTCTGTGGCCCTCTCTCCTTTCCACGCTTTCACAGAAGAGGATTTAGATTGATGAGGAGCCGCTCCCCACTGCGTGCGTTTGCAAACGGCTGCAGCCTCTCCCCACTGCGTGCGTTTGCAAATGGCTGCAGCCTCTCACCACTGCGTGCGTTTGCAAATGGCTGCAGCCTCTCCCCACTGCGTGCGTTTGCAAATGGCTGCAGCCTCTCCCCACTGCGTGCGTTTGCAAATGGCTGCAGCCTCTCGCCACTGCGTGCGTTTGCAAATGGCTGCAGCCTCTCCCCACTGCGTGCGTTTGCAAATGGCTGCAGCATCTAGACGTTGAGCGAACTCTCTCCCTCCCTTCTGAGATGACCAGAGAGCAGATAAGATCGTGGCTTTCGTCCGGCCACAGAGGCCAGCGCTGATGCAGATACGTGAACACACTCATCACAGTTTGTTTGTCCTTCACACTTGAACGCTGCCTGTTCAGTCTCCAGATCAGTTCTTTCTTTCCTTTTAAAAAAAAAATTGCACCAGCTTAGAACGCGGAATTGTAAATGAACCAAGACCTGGGACCCATCTAGAATACTGTCCATGGTGTGTGAACACATGTCAACAGGCTCCATTATGATGGAGGAGAATCTCTGACCGTACAAACCATAGATCCTCAAACACAGCAAAGATGCACACCGTGGAGCGGTATTCAATAACTTTGAGAGGACAAAAGCAAAAATACACACCATGGATCCAAGCCATGTGCAATAATGACAATGAGTCACGTTTATATGTTAACAGGTTGTATTTATATGCCATATTTCACAGAAGCACAAAGAGGAGGGTTGGACTCAACCAGCCCAAATATTCCTCCACCTGATGCACAGCAGGTGAAGTTCACACAGGGAAAAATAATTTAGTGAACTATACAGGCAAAAGGGGATAAAGTGGCCAGATTGGGAAATTAACCAGGAATCCCCCCCCCCCCCCCCTATTCTACCCTTTGTGAGAAATACAAACAGATCTTTGGGGAGTAAAGACCTTGGTTCACCAGGGTCAAGAGAATTTTCCTTACAGGTGTGCGCAACAGTGATGCTGGGCTCCAAGGGCAGTTTAAATGAATCAAACAAAATGTGCAGTGACTGTCAAAAAAAAGCCCACGAAAGGAATTTCATTTGTCTGGGAAATTGATTTTACTGTATGGCCTTTAATATGCAGCGCTGATATTATTTTCTGTTTTGTGACACTGCCTCAAGTCCTCCTTTTCCCTGGTCTCACTCACCTGGAGATTTTCAGATAATTTGTCACTTGTGGGAACTGGCTGCACGTGCACACTGACAAAGCACAAGCTTCCCATTTGCTGAGAGCCGAGAGGGACTCTGATTGGCGTTGTTGGTCATAGTCGAGGCAGGATGGGCTCACCTCTCTGGAGGGAACTGGATGACCGCCTCATGACTGTTCAATAAACGTTGAATGACCGCCGAGTGACCGTGAAATGACCATTTCTCAAGCTGAAGAAACAGCGGGAAACAGTGGACATTGGTCGACCTGAGGTCTGATGTACATCAAACCCAGCAAGCCTTCATGGTCTCACACATTTCAGCCATTTACCAGACCATCTTTCCAGACCAACCCAGCATACATTCGCTACATACAGTAAATTTACACAAAATATTTTACAGAAGCAATTCAGGTACCTTGCTTATGGGTACAGTGGTAGTAGACCATCTGGGAATTGCACCAACAACCTTGGAGCTCTCTAACCATGAAACAACACTGACCCCCCCCCCCCCATGTTTATTATTAAAACCATTATTATTATATTATTATAATACATTTTTAAACCATTAATCATATCATAAAATGAATTATAACCAATAACCGTCCACTGGTTTGTTCTGTCCTGGTGTCTTAATCTACGGTATCCTTCTCCTTTCAACGCATGCCAGCTTTTCAGACTGCTGGCTGAAATTAGCGAACATTAGTGGTGAACATTTCGCTAATTGTTGAACCTCATTATGGCGCAAAGTGAGGTGTTAATGAAGGGTGGGACCTGACTCTGGATGAGCCAGTGATTCAGATCACGACCGGGGGCAAGTGACACGACAAAAACGCACCCTCGCATAGTGAGAAACACAATTGCACAAAGCTCAGCGCAACCCAGTTCCTTATCATTCAGTCACTACCGCTACGTTTCCCCATTCCGTAGTTTTTCTCAGTAAGGGCTCAAGACTGAGTCATCTGTCCGTGGCTGTGCCTTTGTGCAGAATTCGGCAGAAATTGCACAATAACTTATTTGAATTAAGCTAAATAAAAATGAAACCACACAGCGTGTTCCTTTGACAGTGATCTAATAGGGTAAATGAAGACAATATTTCATACAGAGAACACACTACTCTTTCCATATTAACACTGTGCCTGGTTGCCAACAGATCATAAACAGCCAATTTCTTGATTCTAAGCCTTAACAGAGTTGGATTGTGGGTAACAGGCCCAGGCTGGCAGTCTGTGCAGTGGCCTTTTCTACATGCCAAAGATAAGCATTGACCCCACGCACAATCCTGGAAAGGGAGTGACCCTACACACGATCCTGGATAGGCAATGAACCTATAAACAATCATGGATTGGCAGTGACCCCACAGACAATCCTGAATTGCTGCTTGACACCTTTTCTGCTCAAACTGACCACTCTCAAGTGCAGTTATTGATAATTGCATAAGTGTCACCCCACCCATCCCCTGTTGGTAAAATAGCAGCAAATCATCTTGGTAATGGCAGGCAACAGCTCCTTCGACATTACATTACATTTACTTGACAGATGATTTCATCCAAAGCGACGTACAATAACTGCATACCAAAGGTCATTGGAACAACTACAAAACACAGGTTCGATAAGGTACAAAACTCATTTTGTACAGTTATTTATAGCCATGAACACATTAAGCTCAGTTCACACAGTGAACATTACTCTGACCTAACCTAAGTCAAACTAGGAGGCATTACAAGCTACAACATCAAGACAGTGATACAAGACACAATAAGTGCTGGATGGAGGTACATGTAACATGAGTGGCACAGGAGGTGCATGTGTAGCATGAGGGAAAGACGAGCCTTCAATTGTGTGGCGTCAGAAGCAAGGACATTGACGTTTCGAAGTGTCAAGACTGATCATTTCTGAGAAACAGGAAGGTCTGAGTCATGGAGCTCCTACTGTACTTTCAGAGGAGCAAGCTCTCTCTGTGCTATTGTAGATCTGTTGGCAGTATAGATGTACATAAATCCTGGGTGACAGTGTTTTCTGATTGATTTTTATGATGTGAATTTAAAAAAGACAAGTCTGCCCTGAACCAGAAATTAAACATTGAACTACATTTATTGCTTGTCCCTTTTAAGGACATTAGTCTCGCGTCTCTACAAGAAAATAAATAAATAAATAAATAAATAAATAAATAAATAAATAAATAAATAAATACATTTTAAAAAATCATCATGGCAAAGAGAAGTGAACAATTACATTTGTGACAGAAATGAACACATGGACTCCAGACAAGACAACGAAGTTGGGCTGACACATGAAAGTTGGTGGGAGATTAGCTGTGGTTGATGTGTTTAATACTCACATGAACACATCTTCTGTAAAGTAAACATGCATTTGTGAAGTCTAGTCTCAGGCAGTTTAAGCATTTTTTTTGTTTTGCATGACACTTAAACAAATCCCTCATTTTAAAGATAAGTCATGTAAATAAAATCCTATACTATCCCATTTTTAAAAATAAGGGCCAATTTGTTAAAAAAAAAAAAGATTATAGTTACGAAACAGACTACAGAGAAGCAAGCAGTCAAGCAGCTAAAATAATCCTTTCGTAGCCTACATTAATTAATTTGCAATATCATTTTCATATTATAATATTAATCATGAATTAATGTGACGTTCCCATGAGCTACCCTATACAACAGTATAAAATCATTTTTCAAAACAGTACTTCTTGCCACCTTTGCATTTTTATCAGCATATGTTCTCTAACAAAAAAAAATGAATGTTTTAAATGGACTCCTTTAGTCTAAGGAAAAATAGCTCCATCGTGACAAGATCGGGGGGAAATACCACACCATTGCTACCTCAAGTGTGAAGTATAGCGTTCATAACTGCGTAGGTCACGCGCGTGAGAGACGCTCAAAGACGAGCACTCAGTCAACCAAGCAAAGTTTACTGTAAGTGGCGCACAGACGACAGAGCGCTGCTCAGACACTCACTGCCTAGTACAGCATCGCAACAACCAGGACCGCCAGCTGAATGAATAGCAAGAGATCATTTTTATTAGATCCCGAAAGCGAAAGAAAGTCACGTCCACATACGGTATTTGCATACTTAAGGTAAGAACATTTTACTTTCCGTTTGCTGACAAAACGACAAAAAATTAAAAGATTTTTAATTTTTAATTTTTTCTTCTTTGCAGTTTTGCGGTTTGCTTAATGGAAAGTGACGCTTGTAGTTATTATTTATAGTTTGTTTTGTATTTGCGATTTATAACGTATATTTCAAAAGCAATCCCTTGTAGCGCTACCAAAATTGTTATTTTCTTTTGCGTGTGCGGCGTAAAATATTACTGAAGCATTTGGGACTTTTGTATTTTTTATTTTTTGTATACGATGGGGCATTGTATTTAAAGTTTTGGCAGTTTTATTTATGTATTTATTTTTATTTTATTTTGCGGGGTGTTGGGGGCGTTGGGTGAAGCTATTTTTCATACAGCTTTCGAGAAATGTACCAGTGCGATGACGTTTCTTAACTGGGAAATCCCCACGTGTATTCTTGGACGCCAGGTCTCCGGCTTGTTTCTCTAAACATATCAATGCTCTCTTTTTTGCGTTTATTCCCCATTTTGACTATCATGATACAATAATTCAGATTTCTTAAGGAATAAAACGATATGTAAAGAAGAACACCGTCAATCCGGCACCACTTCCACCTGCGGGATGGACGCCCCATTCCAGTGTCAAAATGAATCAGGTCAAAAGGCAGCTTACATCCAGTCATTATGTACTTGAAGTAAAACTCCCATCAGAACCGATAGGAATTCAGTGGGGGGAAGAGGCAGCTGAAACGTGAGCATTTGTGAAACTGGGCTCTTTGGCGGCTGCGGGGGTCTGATCGGTGGAAGACTAAACTGTGTACTTTCAATTTATCACCTCTGAACTGAGGCAGTCCGTCGGGGGCGTGCGATACAAAAGCATTGTTTTTTTGCAGTTTAAGTGTTCTGTGTGGGCTGCTGTTTCGCGCCCGCTGAGAACTTTGATCCATCTTCAGTGAAAGTCCATTCAGCCCTCTGTACCTTGGGGCTTTTAAAGGGATCCGTTTTGACACTTGGACTTGGTGCTGGTCCAGGCCAGTTCAGGGCCCTGTATTGGCACGACCCAAATGCACTTGTTCTTGCCTGAGCAGCCGCACAATCAACAGCATTGTCCCGCACGCCACTGAGCACAGGGAGCGGGGAGTAGCTGTGAATTTTATAGCACGTGAGGCAGAGAAACATTAAGAGAGTTTAATAATGAGACCGGGCTGCTCAGACCGTCTAGGGCCCTTGTTTTGCCTTTGTCGTCGCCTTGAGCATTCTCTGGGCCGATCTCAAATAACCCGCCGATCCATGATTCCGCTGTGAGCGCTAACCAGGCAGAACGCGAGCTCTTTTTCAAAAAAGAAGCAGTAATTTCAGTGGCAGAATTCATGGCCTACGCCTGCCTCATGAGCTGATAAAACGTGTAATCCACGTCATTACTCATTTTCTAAAAGTTTGAAGTCTCGGACAAACCCCTGCTAAATCCACTGCGGAGTAAAAAGTATAGGCTAAAATATTTTAAGCCGCTCCTCAAAAGCAGTCCTGTTGTTTTCTCTGAAATCGGAGCTTCTCGTTATGAGGCTTGTACTGCTCTCGCCTGATACCGTAGATGTTCCTGACGGCTTACGTCTTTGGTTTGGTTCGGGGTTTTTTCCCCCCAAGTTAAGCTGCCTTTTGCCATTTTCTCGAATACTTCCTGTTTGTTAGATTTACAGTAACTGAAGGGATATTCACAGTCATTCTGGGTGCATTTAAAATAGGGATGGGGCTTTGCTTTATACAAATAAGGATTTCGCAGTCTCTCTGCCGTGCTGGCAATATCCTTATTCATATGAAGAAAAGCACTGTTCCTATTCTTTCTACTTCCTCACTCCAGCATTCATTATTCTGCTGTAACTTTTAAACTTATTGTTTGATATTGAAAAAAACATTTAAACATTTTGCTTGTCAAATGGCCTTTTGGCCACCCTTAAATCATGGGGCATGTGTTCTGCACTATTTAAACTATGTTAACCCTCCTGTTATGTTGCGGGTCAAATTGGCCCTTTTTAAAGTTTGAAAATCTAGGAAAAATACTTAAAATTATTTTTTCAGTATGAAACTTCTTCTACTGGCCTTAATTAGTGTAATCAACATTTTAAATGAAAATGGTTCATTTCATGTATTTGCAAACCCCCCCTGTATGGGGATTGACCCGGGAACATTTTTGCTGTACCTAAAAAATGAACAGAACAGGAGGGTTAAGTGTTTTGTTGTGAAAATGTCTGACTCAGCTCAATTTTCCCAGTGTCCAGAATAGTTTCTCTGAATTCACGTCACTTCTCATTTACCCTTCCTGCAGCCTAAAAGTTACGACTGACCAGTGCTGCTGAAACACTCCCTCAACTTTTAAAAATGAACACATCGGGACATTTAAGGGCTTGGCCCGGAGAAGGTACTTTTGAATTGCGGACATATACCAGCTGTGGCAGCGTTCCAGTTATATTTTAGTCTTCACTGACTCAACTGCAACAGTTGTGCTAATTTTGTCAGGAATATTATAGACACGAATGTCCTTTACGAACATACAGGTGTTAACTTGCTTCGCGAGTGGAGGCGCACGACGGCATCAAGACAACAGCAGTTTTACAGCATCTACGAGCTGATGTTTAAATGCTGCATCTGCTCGTGTACTTTCCCAGGGGAGAGAGAGGAGCCCCCTGTGGCCGTGTTTTTAGCTTCTGCAAGCCTGTTTTGATGCTATCATACAGCTCAGCGTGAAGGCGGCTATCTGACCGTGGCGGCCTGTTCCACGGTCATACATTAGAGCCCTTCTCATTCGCCCCCCCCCCCCCAGTCGAAACGTGGTTTTAGACTGTCAGTTTTCTGAACTCTTGCGCCGTTGGTTTCTCGCTCGTGCAGAGAGCTGTGCCTCCTGCTGCAGCCTTTCTGCTCGGTCTGTACCGACGATGCTGTGTGTGATCTCCTCCTGGCTAGTTTCACATAAGCCTCTGATCATGACGGGGCTCCATTTGTATAACTGCAGAGAAAATAAAGTCCACCCCCCCACCCCCACCCCCCCGGCTTTAACAGTACTTAACCGCCCCCAGCCCACCTACGTATGTCTTTCGAGTTAGACGCAGGTCGACCACGGCCAGACCTCATGCTGGACTGGTGTCAGGTTGTCCACCGTAGTTTGCTAACGGGGCGGCCTGCCAAAGCTGGCATGTGGCTGAACAGAGACCGTGGGGGAGAGTACGGGGATGACTCACCCGGTCTGCTGCTCTGAGCTACCTTTACCTTTCTGCCCTGGTTCATCTCCGACAGGTAGGAAGCAGAGAGGGAAGCAAACAGAGATGGAATGCCAGGTCAGAAGTTGCCGCGGTGGGGATCGAACCCCCTGCCCGTGTGGGGGATTCACATGTACTGCAGCCCGTATGTATTTGTGCAGTTTTGGCTGTGTACTCCACCGTGGGACTTTGCATAAAATGGGCTGTAATTCCTGCCCGGATCACCTAATACGGGTTTAAATACCCTCACATTAAGGCTGACAGTCTGCACTTTAACATCAAACTCATTGTTTCACTTCAAATCCGATGTCCTGGAGTATAGAGCCAAAAGAACAAAAAAAAAGTATAACTGTCCAAATACTTTCGGTCTTCTATGTATATAGTGACACAGTATCACATTCCATAGTGACACCTGTCTGTTTATATATATATATATATATATATATATATATATATTAAACATTTTTAAACAATGAGGTATAGCTGGAGCAGGGTGTTGCAGGACTGACCTTCCCACTATCCCAACCCATCTTCAGACAGGTCATACAGACACAGATCGTGCGGAGTGATCAAGAGCTGCTAGACCTTCCCAGATCTCCCTGCCCTCCGTGCCCAGCACCCAGGAACTATGCTTCTCCCCTGGGCACTCTCCTTGTCCACCGTGTTCCTGGTCCCTGCCTGTGGAACTCCCCCATGTGCAGTACATAACGGAATCAGTGACACCAACACATTGTATGGTAAGTTAGACCTGCCAGTAACTCATACACTCTGCATATCAAGTGAAATCAGAAACTACCCAGCAGCCAAAACACAATGTGCAGTGAGGGAGATCAGTGACTCTAACACACTGTGGAGTAAGTGAGATTAGAAACCAGCAAGTTCCTTATTTAGAGTTCTTCCTGTTTATCGCTCCCTCTGTCTTTTCTTTATCTGTACCCAGCGGCCTCTGCATTAGAGTCCTTGCGTTGCCTCAATGACTACCGGTCCCACATACGCTGCAGCTGGACAGAGAGCATGCAGATGCACTCGCAGGCCCCACTGTCACTCTACCACTGGAGCAACGTTGATAGGTGTGTTTGGAGGGAGAGATGGGCAATGGGAGGATGGTTAGGGGGAGAGGCTGCAAGAAGGTTCCAGATATTTGGGTCATGGGTCATTGTGGGGCGTGTGAGTTGAGGGAGGCTCAGGAATATGAATTGGAAGGGGGGTGGGATTATGAAACAGAGATGATGGTTATCATTTGGAGGGGGGTGTCTGGGTGAGGGTGGGGGTGCATGGACAGGAAGGTGAGGGGTTATGGGCAAATATAAAAAGAGAAGTGAGAACGCGTGTTGTCAAAACTGTAAAAAAATCTTTTAAAAAATCTCTGACTCTTCGCCTCCATCAGAGAGTCCCCGTGTCTGCCGTATCGACACCCGGACCAGCTGCCGGACGGCCGCCTCACCGTGCATTGCCGGTACAACACCACCTTTTTCGTCTGGGCGGCTAGAGATGCCTTCTTTTTCAAGACACCCTGCCCCCCGGCCCTGACAAAAACGGTCTCCCCTCTTCAGCACGGTCAGTGCCCGGGAGCCCCCCTCCGCCTGTTCCCGTTCCACAGAAACAAGCTCACGAGAACGTTCCAGAATGTGCCCGGTGCCCTCCTGTCAGCCATTGCTCATTGCATTTAGGCATTTAGCAGATGGTCTTATCCAGAACAACTTGTACAGAACACACTTTAACATGCAGTTAAACGCAAAAGGGTTGGGACAGTTTGGTTGTTTTTCCTCTGCACTCATCAAATGTGGATTTAAAATCAAACAACGACTGGGGAAATATTTTCTGTCTGTATTTCTTTTATTTTTTTAAAGCTGACATTTAACGATATTACGGCAATGCAGTTCAACGGGTTAAGTCCTTCTATTTCAAGTCAACATAAATATTGGGACAAATGACCATCAGCTATGTGGCCCAATCACTCACTAGATTTAAACTGCAGTGAACAACTTTTCACTTTCTCTAAGGGCTTTACAACAAAATATTGACCTTGAAAGTCATTAAATTTGTCAAATTTTACTTTGTCCAAATACTTAAAGTATGCTGACTTGAAATAGGGGGACTTGAGTCACTGAATGGTTTAATATAAGTTAAACAAAAGAAATATATGTAGATATTCAGAATTTTGCCTCGTAGTCATTGGTTTGAAATACAACTGTGATTACTACATAGGAAAAACACAACCAATTTGCCATGAGTTAACTGTACAATCCTTTTATAGAGCTAAATATTTACTGAAACAATTCAAGTTAAGGACCTTGCTCATGGGGGCAATAGGAATTGAACCTGCAACCTTTAAGATATAAATCCAATTCCTTAACTACTATGTGATACTGCTTAATTCTTAGCCCGATGTGACTTTTATAGTAAATTTTCATTAAAAAGACATTTGGGCATATGATTAAGAACTATAAAATGCAGTTGAAGCACAGGAACAATACTACAGTGTTTAGTGTGTAGTACTCACAGCAAGTACGCACAAGCAAGCAAACACCACTCAGACCACTGCTGGCATCTAATGTCAGCTCATGGTTGTTTTGCGAATGCGCACAGCAGCAATTTTCTATAACCAGGGCCTTTCAGCGACTGATTTTTGTATTCTTTTAACGGCCAATCGGCCTCTGAGGCCTGACCGCTTCACCTCAGTGGTCGCATGGCGGACTGAAGGCCACAGGATTTGCAAGCACAGCTGCTTGCATTTAACGCCGTTTCTCTTTACTGGCTGTTGTAGTGAGACTGGGACCGCCCCGCAACCTATCGCAGCGAGCTGTGGAGGGAGGGGGCGCTGTTCTGAAGTGGCAGGACCCCCCGCACGCCACCCCCTCGCGCCAACGCTCCTCCCTCAGCTACCAAGTCGGCTACAGAAGGCGCGGCGGCCAGGACTGGACGGTAAAAGTGACAGGGCCCTAATTCAACCGCGCGACCCGTCTCTGCGAGCAGCCGCATCGCAGCCGGGTGACAAATGGCACTCCGCGAACGGAGATAATGCAGCAAATCATATCCTGCTCGTCTGTCTGCCACAACGCCAGTCAGTCGTGTCTGTGTAATTTTCTCAGATAATGATAGCGCCGATAAATCACAGCGCAGGTAGGAACAGACGGCGTATAAACAAAGACGCTGGGAATCCGCCGAACACAGTTCAGGTGAAGGGATGCTAGGATAGCCATCAGCACAAAAACCGCAGGAGGTGTTTTATTGAATGTTCGACTCATGCTGAGTATTCACAATTCGCATTTGGCTTTCTAATCGCAACTCTTCTTTCAGGAAGTGGAGGTTTCAGAGTTGGAGTTAAGGTTCGAGGCTGGGTCTCTGGCGGCAGATTGTGAATACGAGGCCAAGGTGAGGGTCAGAGAAGATAAAGGGCTCTGGAGCGAGTGGAGCCCCCTAGTGGAGTGGAAGACTGAGAATGGTAAGTGCAGAGACTATACACCAAACCACCCCTCCCCCTAAATGCACACACTTTGCTTAATAATTGGATTGATTCGATAATATTCTTGGTCAACGCTACAAAGTATTTTGTGCTGTTGCTTTTAATAAACCACCTTTTGACTTCCTCTCTTAGGTCAGGTTTTTCTAATTTTTTCATGAGTTCTCTTTATTGCTAACAGTGTCATCTTAACGCTTCAATACTACAATATTACTGCAGAGGGAGTAGGCAGATTGTGCGTTACTTTTATTTTTTATTTTGCTAAAAGATCGGTGTACTGTTCTCCCTACTTCATCTCACACCTGTGGGCTCAGTGTTACAAGTAATTATTTGTGAACTGCAGGACATAATATAGAATTGTGCATCAAACGAGCATTTTATTCAAGTCGGTAAACCAGACCTTCAATTTTCTGTCGGCAAAGTGCGTGTTTGTAAACTGCGGAGGGGAATGGGAGAGTAACTGCCTGAACAATATGCTAGCGGCCGTTTAGATGCACTTTAACAAAATGAAGTTTCCTTACTCTTCTGTAATTCTGTCGGTAGCAGAAGTCAGTATGTTGTGCTGTTGAAGGTATGCATGCAATGTGGTACAGCCAAGACCAAAGGAGTTTCAGACTTACCTGCGCCAGGGAGTTGAATGCCATCATACCAAGGGGCGCCGGTGGTTATATTGCATTGCGTTTTACAAAATAGGTAGATGGGGATGGTACTCTCTTATCAATGTGCCAGCTAGTTGCATGTGTTTACAGTGTTTTCAGTTTTAGACAGATTAAGAAAACTGCACAAAGTATTGTTTTCGCTCTAACACTGTTTAATTTGACCGTTGACTTCACGTCCTTAGGCTGAGTAATCTGTTGATTTTGACCAGGGTGGGGATTTTAAGGCAGGGGTGCACAGCTCTGGTCCTGAGGGTCCTAAAACAATGACCTTGGTTTGAGTTTTCTGACAGCTCTATAAACTATGCTGGTTCATTCCTGTGCACAAGCACAGTAAATACACTTGCAGTCTGAAGCTGCAGCTGGTGTTTATACAATGTCAGATCAAGATATGATTTAGCTAATTAAATAATTATGGCAGAAGTTGGAACAAAATCCTGAGATGGATCATCTCTTGGAGCGCATCCTGCTTTGGGGGCTAAAATGTGTATAAGGCAGCTTCAGGCCATTTAAGGCAGTGGTTCCCAACCCTATTCCAAGAGATCTGCTCCCCTGCAGGTTTTCACTCCATCCCTAACAAATCACACCTCCTTCAACAGCTGGAGATCTCGTTGAGCTGCAGGCTAATTATTAGAATCAGGTGTGCCAAATAAAGGTTGAAATGAAAATCTACAGGACGGTAGATCTCCAGGAACAGGGTTGGGAGCCATTGATTTAAGCGGAGACACAAGTATTTGCCTGTGCGCAGAGATGAAAAATCTATGTTCAGTAAAAGTCCTCCCCAGTATTTTGTTCCAGTCACCTGGATTTGCTAATTAGCACAATTCTTCTGCTAGGAGGTAGAACTAATTAGTGAAGTCAGCTGGCTGAGTTCATGGGTGGAAGAAACTTAGTAGTAATAGTAGTACTTTTACGTTCTGACTATAAGACTTTCCACTGTGGCCTATGTGTACCTATCAGTGGAAATAAAAACCTTGCCCCTTGGAATACCTGTTTATCAATCCCAGTAGAGGCTGCAGATTTAGCCAGTCTGACTTTTGCTTCAGTAATTTCTTTTTTATTTGTTTGTTTGTGAGCTAAGCTCTATCTCCTGGTGCAACACAAGCTATCCTTATTAATAAACAGCTGCATTATTTTTTTCCTTTTTCTGGTGGTCTGTTGTGTCTGACAACTACTAATCCACACTATACTTTCACGGTCTGGAATTAGCCAGTCAGTCAGCAAACAATAAATTCATTGTATTTGTATAGACATAGTTGTCCATATTTCGTACATTTATTCCCTATGTTTCTACGGGATATGTTTCATGTGTTGGGAGCCTGATTTGATTCAGTGTTCTAAATCAGCAAATTCATTTGTTTTTACACATACTCAACTTGAACTTCTCAATTTTAATGACACAGTTGTTGTAAAAATATAGTTTTTCTTTTCCCACTGTGAGTTAACAGTGCAGTAAGATGTTTATTTATTTTGTTTCATTGCTTTGCGTTTGCTAAGCCAACTTGATAGATGCAAAGTGTTATTTGCTCAAAAAATATTCATTATTCAGTTCCGTTCTATTTGTCCATAACTTCAAATTGTTCAGCAGAAATATATGATCATCGCTGTCATTGTGACAGACTTGATCATCTTATTGAGTGACATTAGTACTTGGTTCACTGGTTATCAATATGACAGCCAGATAACATTGAAGGCTTTGCAAATTCTACTGTGAGTGCAGGTATGCAAGAACAATAGAAATCATATTGAATATTGTATTGGATATTAAATATTAACTGATTAATTTCAATGATACGATGGCCTGGGTGACTCAGCAACACAGTAATCTTAAATATAGCCAAACGGGCACGCAAATGCACACACACACACACAGACATCTCTTAACTCCTCTCTTCCTCTGTCTGTCTCTCTCTCTATGGTCAGTACCTGGTCCTTCCAACCTGCAGTGTGTGTTTGACGGACAGATGGAGGTGCACTGCAGCTGGGAGGTGAAGAGAGAACTGGCTGAGGTCTTCACCTACAGGCTGTCATACCGCCTGAACCAGAGCTTACCGTGAGTCTGTGTGCTGCAGGGATGGAGTATGGAACAGCAGAGGGAGTGTAGACCAGCAGAATGTAAATCAGCAGAGGGAGTGTAGATCAGCAGAGAGAGTGTATGCCTATCTCCCTCTCTGCTCCCTCTGATATGTTCATTTATCTCTCTCTCTCTCTCTCTCTCTCTCTCTCTCTCTCTCTCTCTCTCCCCCCTGATATGTTCATGTATGTCTCTCTCTCTCTCTCTCTCTCCCCCCTGATATGTTCATGTATGTCTCTCTCTCTCTCTCTCTCTCTCTCTCTCTCTCTCGCCCTCAGTGCTCAGTGGTGCAGTATGAGCTCTCCTCCCAATGCTCAGCACTCCAGAGACCCAGTGCTGAGGTTCAGCTGTTCTTTCTCGGTGTCGGACCCAGAGCAGCAGCTTCAAGTGGAGCTCCTCCCCACATACAACACCAAGGAGATCCTGTCTCACAAACACGGTGAGTATCCTCCACCACAATCACTGTGTTGCCTCTCTCTCCCCTTCTCTCTTTCTCCTCCCCTTCTGCCTGTCAGCATGAATTCACCTTTTGAATGAAAGTGTTAAAGAAGTGACCAGTGACTTGAGGAGTTTTCACTCCAGCTCATGAAGGAAAAATGTTTTTTTGGATCCAACATCACAGGGATATCTGGGTGCTAGGATATGTGCATATCTGGGTGCACATATCCTAGCACCCAGATATGCAGTTCTTGAAATACTCTCACAGTTAGCTTTTAAATCAGGGAGCTGTGGACTATATGGTGGACAGTGCCCCACATCAATGTTCATGGATAATTTCTCATTATTGTAATTCATTAATTAAGAATACCTGACAAGTGTGTACCAGTGCTGCCACCTGCTGCCCAGATTCAGCATTACACTTTTTTGCATTGTGCATTTCATTACAGGATTTTTTAAGGTGTCTCTCTGATTGACCATCTATCTCCCCTCCCATGCAGTTCAACCTTCTCCACCAGTTCTGGTGGAGGTGACAGAGAGGGGTCAGGACTGGGTGTTGAGCTGGACCCCCCCGGAATCCTCTTATCTCCTGTCCTTCTCCTACGAGCTGCGATACTGGAGCACCAAAAAACAGGTTTGAGGCCCGGCTGTCCCCCTATCCTTCTGTCTGTCCCTGTGAATCTCTTCCATACGTCCATTCATTACAGTCTGTTAACCTTCCATGTACCTACAGTGCCCCCTTCTGGCATCTTGGTTAATCACGTCCTTTCTGAGCTTTCATTATTCCTGTTTTGACTTTATTGCACAGGAGAGGATGACGTATCTCAACTTTACAGAGAGAGCCCGCTCTTTCGTCATGCACAGGGGGTCCCTGCTCCCCTCCACACATTACGCGGCTCAGGTTCGAGCCTGGGCCATCCCCTCTTACACGGGCCCCCCTTCTGAGTGGACGCAGCAGATAGAATGGACCACTCACCCAGGTAACATCCCCCCTTCCTTTACCTACAGTTTACACACAATCAGGAGTCTAGGTGTGAGAGGTGAAGTAACATGCTGAATAGTGCTTGCTGTGTATAAGACTGTCAGTCTGGGAGCTTAATCTGTTTTCATCACAGTCAAATTTATGTGAATGATTGCTTTAAGTATTACACAAATGGTTGTGTGGGGGCTTGTGTTATTGTTACATTTTTTTAATCACTCCTGATTAAAAAATTTAGACTGGAAGTTCATTCAACTTTAGTTACGTTTATAAGAAAGTAAAGACTTTCAAGTAGTGAGAAATACCTAATATTATTGGTACTAATAATATGTATTTTTGTGTGTGTGCATTTGTCGTATGTGTGTATATCTGTATGGTATGTGTGTGCACGTGTGTGTGTGTGTATATGTGTATGGTGTGTGTGTGTGTGTGTGTGTGTGTATGGTGTGTGTGTGTGTGTGTGTATATGTGTATGGTGTGTGTGTGTGTGTTTGTGTGTGTTTGTGTATTTGTATGTGTGTATGGTGTGTCTGTGTGTGTGTCTCCACAGCTCCCTGGTCCATCTCTACGCTCATTTACATCCCCATTGCTGTGCTTGTGGGCATAATCTTCATTAGCCTGTACTTCACCCTCCCAGCCTGTCGCAGGTGAACGCCTGCCTCACTCACAGGATTCCTTCTTCCATAATGATGATTCATTAACCGTAATCTGCAGGTGTAGAGTCAGTAATGTTCTTCTTTACGGTCACGTTCATTCTGTCTCTTCCTGCTTTCTTCCTGCTCAGGAGAATAGTGCTGTGGAAGGTGTCTGTACCAACTCCCATCAAGAGTAAAGTGCTTGAAGAAATCATGAAGGTGAGACATTCATGTCCTCTTTTACATTATCTTTGCTCTCCCTCCATCTTGCTTTCCTCCCTGCTTCTCTTTTCTGGTTTCCCTCTCTCTTTTCCCACCTCTGAACTATCTGTCCATCAAAAGTGCCCACCCTATCTCTCTTTGTCTTTCTCTTACACACTTTTTCATTTTTGTCAGTTCATCCTTCGGTTTACCCAGAGGTGTTTCCAGCCCTTTCCAGCCTCTTTTCGTTCTTTTTTAAATTCCTCACCAATCAGTGCTTTTCTGGAAAATCTGATGTCTTGATGATAAATTGCAACCACATTCTGCATACGAAAGGATATGACCTGCTCTCTCTCTCTCAAAAACAAATAACAAAAAAGTCAAAGGTTGTAAAGGTGATGTATTAGATTCATTGGTAAGATACTGAATGTCTAACACTCCTGACAGAGAACCCCCAGCACCAAGCCGACGCTACAGAAAGAGATAGAGAAAACCCTCATCTGCAGTGTGCAAGTCCTGGGAAAAGTCAATGAGTCCTGGTATAGCCCCAATCACACACTCCGTTCCTTTGCATTCCTCGCATCAAAAAATTACAATTTAAATTTTTGCATTGCAGTGTTTGCTTCTGTGTGAGATACAAAAGGATTGGCCAAAATCTGATTGGCCTGTACAGTCATCTCATTTAAGGACCTGTTTCTGTCTTAGTTACTTAGAAGACTGCAGCCAGCCACAGGAGCTGGCCAATGGCAACGGCCCGGGACCGTGCTGGGAAACAGCCCCCAAAACTGCACTGCTGGGCTCCCCTGGCCCCCCTGACTCCCCTCAAGAGGCCAGTCTGAGCTTCAGCGGGCCCTACATCCTGTGTCCCGGCTGCTCCCTGCCTGAGGCCAGTGAAGCTGAGGGGCAGACCAGCCAGGGCCACTTCCTGTTTGACTCGCCCATCCTCTCCCAGCTCCCACCGCCCTCCCTCTGCCAGTCCGTGGTGGGGTACGTGGGCATCCCCGCGCCCGAGGACGACCTGTGCAAAGATTTGGCCCCAGGGTCCTCCCAGGAACTTGGCCCGGTATGGGACGGGTACGTGGCTGACCCCAACGAACTGATGGGGGACCCCCGGCCAAAGTCGTCCCCGGGGTTCCCGGACTGTGACCCTCCAGCCTACACCCCCACTACTGTCCCGTTCCCGGGCGGTCCTGCAGAGTTCAAAGGCCGGGGCGCGGCGAACCCCCCCTCGGGCGTCCCGGGGTACCCTGCGGGGAAGCAGGGGTTGGGGTTGTCAGACAGGCGATGTGACGTCACTGACTACGTCAGGCTGTCAGAGACATTGTGAAATGGAAAGCGGTCGGCGATACACACTGGATCAGGAGCAATGTGAAAGGGAGAAAGAGGATTAGGGAAGCCAGCAACTGACAATAAGAGCTGAAATAATAGTTAAATGCAGGCAGGTACAGTGCTCAGCAGCCGTAACATAAAGTCCCTCCCCCAGCTGCACAGAATAACCGCTGAGAGCTGTACAGCACTGCTCTAATGCAGCTGCATGCTGCTGTACAGCACTGCTCTAATGCAGCTGCATGGTGCTGTACAGCACTGCTCTACTGCAGCTGCATGCTGCTGTACAGCACTGCTCTAATGCAGCTGCATGCTGCTGTACAGCACTGCTCTACTGCAGCTGCATGCTGCTGTACAGCACTGCTCTAATGCAGCTGCATGCTGCTGTACAGCACTGCTCTACTGCAGCTGCATGCTGCTGTACAGCACTGCTCTAATGCAGCTGCATGCTGCTGTACAGCACTGCTCTAATGCAGCTGCATGCTGCTGTACAGCACTGCTCTAATGCAGCTGCATGGTGCTGTACAGCACTGCTCTACTGCAGCTGCATGCTGCTGTACAGCACTGCTCTACTGCAGCTGTGTGGTGCTGTACAGTACTGCTCTACTGCAGCTGTGTGGTGCTGTACATAACGCACTCAGGGGCTGCTGGCCGATCTGCACACACCGCTGCAGAGCATCTTCAGAGGTCATTAGCTGGAGCTTATCCACAGTCCGTCGCTTACGGGACGCTCTGCACAGAGGGAGCTTCGCAGGGTGTCTGAATCAGAGCAATGTAGGGAGAGAGGGAGTATGGGGAGGGAGAGAGAGAGAGGGAGAAGGAGAGACGTGGTAAGAAGGGTGATTTAGTCCGTTTTCTCAGCAGAGCCCGAGCAGCGTATGCAGTCTCTCCACAGCTGAGCTGTTTGTCATAATTACACAGCCAGGTTCTGCATTCTGTCCTCGGAAGCTACCTTTCCCATTCTTCCCCCAAAGTGAATGTTAATATCACAAAAATAGATCTGGTACTTTTTTTTATTTACATACACAGCTGTAGTGCATCTAAGTTATTGGGTCTGTCAAGCTCTGTTCTGTAGGTGAGTGTATGACGTGGACGTTTGCTGTTAGGGTCATTTATATCACCCCACATTCTGAAAATGAACTCCTCTTTTACCTTGTTCTTCTGACATCATTCTTTTGTTTCCAAATTTTCATCTTACATTGTCTTATTTTCTTACCAAGGGAATCAAAATGTATCTGTTTTTTCTATCACTGTGTTGTAAATATTTCAAAGGCTCAGCATAGGAATGCAAATATATATTTTTATTAATTATTTACAGTGGCTATTCCAGGTCAGAAAAATATGTGGGGATAGAAGGAAGAAGCAACGAAGAGCTGATAGGTCTGGTGGGGGCCAGTAGGTGGTGCTGTTTCTCAAAAATGTTTCACGAAGACTGGCTTTTGATTGGCCTTCAACTGGGTTTTTCTTCATTTTGATGCCCCAAATGTAGAGGTCTCCCACACCGCCGTCAAGCAGTGTAGCTGTGTAGCAAAGAGCAGTGCTAATGTCAAATGAGTGGGATTTCAGTTTTCTGGAACAAGTGAAATACATTCTGTTTATTCTAAGTGTGTGTGAAATTGATGCTGTTGAAAATAAACTTTTTTTACTCAATGAAGTTAGAACTGGTGTGTGGCTTTGTTATCGTGAGATGACCTCACAGCCTGAGAGGTATGCCTTGGAAATCTAAAGCACAATGATAAAAGGTGTGTGCGTGCATGCATGTGCGTGTGCGTGTGTGTGTGTGTGCGTGTGTGAGATTGAGAGAGCGAGGGAATGTGTGTATGAGTTCAGATATCACACCTACCTTGTACCTTGGCTACCTTGTTTCTTGGACTAGAGCCTTGACAGAATGTTGATTCTTCTGACAGTAGCGAAGTGTGTCTCTTTAGTGTGTGTGTGTTATGTGTGTATAGCACACTGTTCATGCAGCATGTGTGTGTGTATGTTTGTGTGTGTGTGTGTGTGTGTGTGTGTAGTACACTTTCATGGTGTGTGTATGTGTGTGTGTGTTTGTGTGTAGTAGACTTACAATCAGTGTACGTGTGTGTGTGTAGAACACTTTCATGCAGTAAGTGCGTGCTTGTGTGTACTCCACTTCCATGCAGTGTGTGTGTGCATGTGTGTCCCCTTTGCCCTGTACGCTTTAAGCCTGTGCATGTCTCTGTGTGACCCCCCCCAGGTGTAAACATCTGGCAAAAAACAGCTGTGAGCTGCGGCCCCTTCAGGATTTATTACCTTTCTTTATGACCCCCCCCCCCCCACCTTGCACAGGAATTCTGGGTCCAAGTGGTCACTGATGTGAAAACTGCCTGTCACCAATCCTGGCCGGTGGCGATCTATCCCACTCTCAGGCGAACCTGGCGGGATGGTTTCAGCCCCACTCTCAGGCTAAGCTATCAATGCAGAAGACACTGTGTGTGTGGTGTCACCATCTGGTTCAAGCGTCAGTGAGGCCGTGCGCATCTGTCTCTCAGGGCTAGCGCATTTACACTGGGACAGCCTGTCGCTCTGACCGCCCGTCCCCCTCCTGGCGTGTGTCCGCGCTGTGATCCCGGGGGGGGGGGCGCCTCAGGCAGTGTGCCGATGTGTACCTGTGCGTCAGTCCGGCCTGGCGTTCCTGGCTCCGTGTCAGTGCGTGTGCGCACACGCCCGTGTCCTGTGTCCTGGCGCTATCGCGTCCGTGTCCTGTGTCCTGTGTCCTCGCGTCCGTGTCCTGTGTCCTGTGTCCTGTGTCCTCGCGTCCTGTGTCCTGTGTCCTGTGTCCTCGCGTCCTGTGTCCTGTGTCCTGTGTCCTCGTGCGCTCGCGTGACCGGGAACGTGTCGGGACACTTTAGGCGGTGGCGGCGTGTGTCGGCGCAACGGGACAGTGCTGGAATTCCAGGAACGCCGTTCGCACTTCCCGTGTTCCCATTCCGTGGCGAGGAACTCCTTCCTGTTCGCCCTGTGCTCAAAACACTCCTTGCTGTCCTGATACGCGGATGCACACAGAAACAATGGCCAGAGGCTGAAAAATGAAGCCGTTTCACTGAGAAAATGGCCTTGACTCATGATGGTAAATCAGTGAGTGCTTTTTTTCCCCGGCGCTTGATCCACATTCCAGACCACTTCTAATACACTGCCCAACAACAGCTACATTCCACCAGCCCTGAGTCACTCATGAAGAGCCATTGTTCACTGCGAGAGAGGGAGAGGGAGAAAGAGGGGAGACAGGGGGACAGAGAGGGATAAAGGGGGAGAGAGAGGGAGAAAGAGGAGAGAGAGGGGGACAGAGAGAGACAGAGGGGAGCGGGAGAGACAGAGAGTAAGAAAGAGAGAGAGGGTAGAGAGAGAGAAAGGGGAGAGGACAGAGAGGGAAGCTCCCCTATTAATTATGGGAATACAGAAAATGTATTGGACTAGCCGAAAATTATGCAACAGCGTGCCACAAACAGAGGGGCAACCAGTGAGCATATTAGGATAGGCCTATATCTGTCTGTACCGTTTGTCTAGACTTATGTTTGTGTTCCATTGTATATGTTCTTTTCTGTGCTTTGGCAATATAAGAAATATCTTGTCATGGCCAATAATTATTTTGAATTTGAATTTGAAAGAGGGGAGAGTGGGGGTGAGAATGGGTGATAGAGAGTGGGGGAGATGGAGAGAAAGGGGAAGAGATGGAGAGATTGAGATGGAGGGGAGAGAAAGGGAGAGAGGGAAAGTGCAGGACAGAGGTAGAGAGAGGGAGAGAGGAGTAGAGAGGATGAGAGAAAGGGAGAGGGGGAGAGATCAGGAGAAAGAGGGGAATAGAGAAAGGGGGAGAGAGGGAGAGAGCAGGACAGAGGTAGAGTGAGAGACAGCAGAGGGAGAGAGGGGAGAGAGGGAAAGAGCAGAGAGGGAGAGAAAGCAGTGTGAGAGAGGGGAGAGAGGGAGCAGAGGGAGGGAGAGAGCAGGATAGAGGTATAAAAAGAGGGAGAGAGGAGTAGAGAGGGAACGAGAGGGAGAGACAGAGAGCAGAGGGAGAGAGGGAGAGAGAGGGAGAGCGAGCAGGCATTGTGCTGCCAGGTGCCGTCTCACCGTGCCAGGCTCAGCGATCATGGCGAATGAGACAGAGAAGGTGTGAGTGGAATCGGGCAGCAGCACCTCCGCACTCCAGCTGTGACTCTGCAGGCTGCGCTCTGTTCAGTTCCTCCTCCAAGGTCCGTCTGTCAGTCCGTCCGTCTGTCTGTGATTCGCTGTCCGCCTGCCGCACTAACAACGCTCCTGAATAACTACTGTCACCAAAACCTATTAAGTACACAGCAGTACACAATAACACTAATGAAGTCCAGTACGGCGGATAGCCTTGTAGGATTAAGGCAGGACTTTGTTTAGGTGCTCCCGCAGTATAATCTTTACTCCTGCTGTGTGACCACTTTGCCAGCTACAAACAGCGGAGTGACATCACAGAACCGGGGAATACTGGGACGGAGCACCATCACAGTGGTACGGTGTGCGGTGATCCTGTAAAGGCTGACCGCTGCACTGGGAGTCATGACTGTTTTAGCCGGGCAGCAGATATAAAGGACTGCCCCCGCAGGCACGAAGGCCAGAGGGGTGAGGGAAGGCCAGAGGGGTGAGGGAAGGACAGAAGGGTGAAGGAAGGACAGGGTGATAAGCGGCGGCAGTCTCCACCGGCCGCGGGAACACATACCCGCTGACTGCGCGGGACTGGCGTCCGAGCGCCAAAAACGCCAAGACGCGGACCGAGAGAGGGAGGGATGGAGGGAGAGAGGGAGGGAGGGGAAGAGAGAGGGAGAGGGAGAGATGGAGATTGATAGAAAGACCCAACTCTGCACAGAGAGCAGTGAGAAAACCGCTGTTGCATCTCCGTCATTTCTGTAGCAAGGGTTTGGCTGTGGGAATCTCGCCATCAGAGATTCTGACAATCCCAGAAACGTTCATGTTTCCTATAAAGACAGATTTAACAAAAAGAATAATTTGTCTGGCAAAAAATCTCTAAGCCTCTGATCTCTAGATAAAGCTGGGCAAGACCTATTAGAGCTTCTGAAAGCACTTCTGATTAAGTTCTTGTTTTGAGCCTTTTTGAAAGTGGACTCTGATAAGTACCGCTCACTCATAGTGACTTCAAGACCAAACTCCAAACTCCCATATATACCAACAGCAAAAACACATATGTACAGTGCCCTCCGAAAGTGAAATGGTAAAACACATATGCATGTAAGTAAAAGCTGATTGTCTGCACGTTTGTCTCACATTCATCTTTTGATCTCAAGCTCAAATGCCTTAAGTATATAGAAAAATTAACAAACTTTACTGTTCCCATATTTTTGGAGGGAACTGTGTATTCCACACATGGGCACATGCAGGCATAAACACACACATACACACACACGCAGGCATAAACACACACACACACACACACACAGGCATAAACACACAGACACACACACACACACGCAGGCATAAACACACTGCACTGAAACGCACGTGCGCACACAGACACATGCGTAGTGTAAGTTTGAAGGTTTAAAATAAAACTAACAGGAAGAGCTGCTGTGTGCTGAACGGGAGAGATAAACATCACAGCCATTGTGTGTGTGAGTGTGTGTGTGTGTTTGTCTGTGTGTGTGTGTGTGAGTGTGTGTGTGCATGTGTGTGTGAGTGTGTGTGTGTGTGTGTGTGTGTGTGAGTGTGTGTGTGTGTGCATGCGTGTGTGTGTGTGTCTGTGTCTGTGTGTGTGAGTGTGTGTGTGTGTGTGTGTCTGTGTGTGTCTGTTTGTGAGTGTGTGTGTGTGCATGGGTGTGTGAGTGTGTGTGTGTGTGTGTGTGCGTGGGTGTGCGTGTGTTTGTGTGTGTGTGTGTGTGTGAGTGTGTGTGAGCAGTAGCTCCTCTAAAGCACACATGCAGTCAGGGCACAAGCAATAAACACCCCCCCCCCCCCCTCAGCTTTGTTTGATGTCTAAGCAGGGGGGCGGATAGGCAATCTGACCACCCCTTTAAGTGGACTCCTCGGGGCCTTGCAAAATTTGGAGGGAGCGTGATGTTTAGATGTAACGTTGGGTTGTGAAGGTTGACAGTGATCTGCCCTTAAGTACACACTGTATAAATGAGTACGCACTGCATACTGTACTTTACCTCTGTACTGCCCAGGACTACAGACAGCCGAAAAGCTGCAGTGAACGATCAGCTGCGGTGGTCATTCACTGACACAGGAAGGTTTTTAAAAACCTGTGTGCTCTGCCACAGAATTTCCTACACTCTGCCTATCAGCTCAGGGCCTCGATAGGTTGGGTTCGAGGCAAATTATGTGACCTCATCTGTTCGGCTCACAGTGTATCTGGAAACGAAGCAGACGCAGATTTATAATATTGCACACAGCTCCATGTGTGGAGCCATCGCCCTCCCCCCCCCCCCACCAGGCAGTATTTGCTGATTCCCTCGTTCTGGATGGGCTGTGGGTGATCAGGCAGTATTTGCTGATTCCCTCGTTCTGGATGGGCTGTGGGTGATTGTGCATTATGTTTCGTGCGGTGGCGCTGGGCGTTTGTCGAGACCCTGTCAGGCTCCAGCCTGATCCTGCCAGACAGGCGAGAGCGGAGAGGCTTCCAGGAGTCGAGCAAACGTGGAAGATGTACCGTGGCTTTCTGTGAGAAACCACAGGACAGGGGTGGGCCAAAGTTCACCGGGCGCGTGTCCTCAACGCACCACTCGCTCCCTCTCTCTCTCGCTCTCTCCCTTCCTCTCTCTCTCTCTCTCCCTTCCTCTCTCTCTCACTCTCGCTCCCTCTCTCTCGTGCCAAGGCCCTGTCAGGGAGAGAGTCGCTGCAGTTTAGACAGCACATTATCCGCCCCGTGTAAATCTCACCCTCTCTGTTTATCTGTGGATGGATCTCACCCTAACTCCTGCCCACCGCGTCTGCCCCCGAAAAACAGGGTCCCTCGCCTCCGTGATTCTGTTTTTCTCTCACCCCTCTGTGAGATCTCCGCTGCCCACCACATCAGCCCCCCCTCTCTCTCTCCTCCTGCACTTCAGAACATTTCTCCTTCTCTCCATCTTTCTTCATGTTACGAGGTCTCTTTCTCCTTCTCTCTCCTTTCCTTGACATGTGCCTGTCTGTCTGTCTGTCCATCCTGTGAGGTTAGGATCAGCACAGCAAGCGAGAGTACGTCTGTGCTAGGCTAACAGCCAAGCCCATGACCCTGTGTTTGTGAACATGGAGCATTTGTGTACTCAGAGATGCGTGCACTGAAACCGTCACATGACCACATAAATAGCAAGCTAGTCTGCACCCAGAATTCCCCCCGGAGACGACATCAAACATTTGCAGCCACTCCAGCTCATTCTCTTTCATTTAATGAATCCTAATAAAAATCCATGCTAATTCAATTAAACAGCGCTGATAAAACCTAGGACTGTACCTCCTGAATTCGTTTTCGCCTGTTTTGAACTCGCTTTTAAGTACATAAAGACTTGACTCGTTCATTTAATAGTTCATTTTTGAACTACAAACGTTTTACTGGTCTGTAATTACATCTATAACTTCAGCAGGCTAGAATAAGGAAGAAAATGGAAGAAGTTCATACGTTAATGTGAAGACTCCTCAAAACATTTTAAACAAACGTGAACAAGTGCTAGTAACCCTGTGTTATGCCACGTCAGCAGAAGCTCTCAATTTATGTGCGTGTGTGTGTGTGCGTGTGTGCATGTGCGTGTGTGTGAGTGTGTGTGTGTGTGTGAGTGTGGGTGTGTGCGTTTGTGTGAGTGTGTGTGTGTGTGAGTGTGGGTGTGCGTGTGTGCGTGAGTGTGGGTGTGTGCGTGTGTGTGCGTGAGTGTGGGTGTGCGTGTGCGTGTGAGTGTGCGTATGTGCGCGTGTGGGTGTGCATGTGTGTGAGTGTGTGTGTGTGAGTGTGGATGGGATTGTGAGAGTTGCAATGTGTGTGTGTTGTTTCCAACTAAACTGAAAAAATGAATGAACACATTTTAAAAAGCAAATGAACACAAGCACAGCTCACGCAATGCAGCTTATCATCAACATTATTCTGTATTTATTCCTATATGAAAACAGCACTATAAGCAACCTTTATGAGAACAATGCATTAGATTGCAATGGAAATGTTAACAGCTAATTGCAGGTCAGAGAGGGAACAACAGGCACACTTTAAACATGGAAGTACGGGCTGAGAGACACTTTTACTTTGGGTTCTGGGCGGTCTGTATTCTGAAGGGTGTCCCAGTGTCACCCAACAAACTCCTAACCAGCTCTGGCACTGAACCAGAGCTTTCCCGTCCTTGGGTATAACAGGCTTAAAATGGACACATCAGCTCAATTTTAAGGGCAACTTCAGCTAATGTTACATCCAAAGAGCCATCCCATCCTGCTGTCTGGCATCTGCATTCGTTTCAGGCAACAAAAAACAAAACAAAGAAGCAACAGCAGCATCAGCAGAACGTGACCTTTCACAGTGGAGAGGACACACACACACATGCGTGCGCACACACACGCACGCACGCACTCACACACAGGTACACAACGGTACAGCATCCTGACCTCTGTGTCTACGTCCATCTGTCACTCAAATGACACTCAGCTTTGTCCTGAGAGACAAACCATATACTTGTGTTGAATGCACACTGGACTGAACCCGACCACCTGCTTTTGTAACTAGGCCTCTTAAATGTCTGTATCCAGGGAGACCAGAACATTAAGGCACCTAAGCCTTCTAGGGGTGTCATGGTACACAGAAATCTCGGTTCGGTGTGTCCCGTGGTTTTGACCCCGTGGTTTGGTGCATTTTCAAAACAGCAGAAAAATATTGAATGCAAAATATAAAACTGCTTTTCAATTAAGGAGGCTGCTTGAATGCCATGGGGAGAAAGAGCCACACACTTCACAGTCCGTGTTTCTTCCTAGCTCTAGTAAGAGGCACATTCGGGTGATGCTGTCTCTTGGCTTCTCATTTGAATGTGCCATGCCGATCAACCTGGGCCAAACTAACCACAACCAGCCCTTTGCTAATCTAATGTCATTGTTGGGAACTCAGAGTTTCAAATTTAAGTCCAGCACAAAAAAAGTTCCGCACGTGTGTTAAAGCAAGACTGTAATGGTATGGTTCGTAATTATACCAAAGTGCTCAGGACAAATACATGCACCGTAACTTACACCTCTGGAGGCTTCTTACACACCAGCGGCTATGATTTTTACACACTGCTATGTTGCCCCAGATAAGTAACAGATAAGTAACAGCATCTGACACCTGACAGTACTGCTAAGAGGCTTTTCCCTGTGGCAGTACACCTGCCTGACAGGTGAAGTCGAGCGGGATTTTGATCAGTATTCGGATGGGAGCAGCCCCCAAGAAAAACACAGTGCTGCTAGAAGGAGTGTTGGCTGGCCGGTCGCTTCAGTAAAATCTTCCTACCAGACCTTTGTCAAAAGCCCTTCCCCTGTCCAACGATAGGGACACTGTACTGTAGGAGTCACCTTCTTTTGGATGCTGTCTTAAACACAGGCATTAATATCAGAATAGTCTCCGGATGTGTTGGATAAACTCTTCATCCGTCCCACTAGTAATCCCACCCCCATCCCCCCACCCCCCACTCTTTGTTTGGCTTAATAAGCCCCGCCTCCTCCTCCACGTGGTACATGTTCTGGAAAATGGCTGCAGCGCATTGCCCAGGAGTCGCGCTCTTTAAGGCATTTAGAGCTGTTCGGAAAAGAATGAACGATGCTATAGAAAAGCAAAACATTTTCATTATCATAACCGTTATTATTGTTGTTATTATTCTTTTATTTAGTGTGCTCCATGGACTGCAGGCTTGGCAAAGCAGCAGCACATTTTAAAACCTAGCAATGCACTGAGCTCTCGGCTCCAGGACTGGTTCCAATCACCACAGATCCACCAGATCTCCAGTTCATGCCCAAGATGACTGACAACGCTACGAAACAATGCTATAGGAGAAAATAAATAACGAAGGTTACCTGCAGACAGACAGAGACGGGAGAGGTTTATGCGGTTTCAATTCTGAGGACAGCTACAAGCACAATGGCCTTTTAATCAGAGAAATAGACAAGAACAACAACTCTTCTCTAAAAGGACATTTGAAAGGATTGTCTAGATTTCACAACGCATAGTACAGGACACATTCTAGCTGTACTGAATAAATAATGTTAATAACAGATATATTTGTAATTTACAATGTCTTCCCTTTTCTTTACCCACTCCACTATAGCACCTTGCATTTTCATATTTTTAATATTTCAGTTTTTTCATATTTGTATTCATATTTTTTCATAAGATGTTTTCAATGAGAATGCAACCTGAACACAACCTTTATACATTGTGAAGCAATTCCAGTGTTTAGATTAAATTAAATTAAATATATTCAAAGATAGAATATGGTTTTACATTAATGTGCTAGTGTTTTATACGGATTTTGTCCTCCCTCTTCTGAGTTCCAGTGCTTTTGTCCAAGCAACTTCCAGGAACTCTGGGAAATAGAGTTCCAATACCTTCAGCAGATCCGTGGCAGTTACTCATCAGCTGGGAGCAATCTGCCTCAGTCTCACAGACTGTTTCAGTGAGAAGGGATCCCTGGGGACTGTAGCATGGATTGGAAAGTTTTATTTTATGATCCCAAAGATCATGACATGACCCCTTGGTGCTGGCTGGTATCTTTCCAAAATGTCTCCAAATTTCCAAAGTTTTTTTCTCCATTTCCCTTTTTAGAATGGATGTACAATGCAAGGAATGTGCGCTTCAGGCTAACTGGAACACCACACTCCAAGTCTGGCAGAGCAGGCCTCCACTAACTGCCATTATTTTTAACAGGATCAATCGGCCATTAGCGAGTAGAGGGAAGGAAACAGGGAAATGGCTGCTTGTGCTGGACTTCAAAGGGCTTCGAATCAAAGCTTCTTTGCTCTCTCCGCTGAGAGTTGACTTTCATTCCTCTGATGAAATCCTTTGAAGGAAGGAGGCGCTTTGCTCTCTCATGGGTTCTTTCCCCAGTGCCAATGTGCCATTCTCATGGCCCAGCTCCCAGAGTTCACAGGGATGCACTTTGCACTCTGCCTCCCAAGAGGCTGATGGGAGTTGTAGTTCCTGTGCAACTCGGTTGCATGGAATCAGGGTGCTGCCGCCCTGCATTTTCAGAGGAATGCTAAAAAGTCTGGCTTATCCTTTTTTGGTGGAGCTCACGCCTTCATATTAATATTATTACTGGCGCTGTCAGCCGCATGCTGCATATGACAGAACAAACCCACAAGGAAAAAAATGAAATGATTACCCATGAGGACGAACTTTGATACTGGCCTAATGCCCCCCTCTCCCCTCCCCGTGGGATACGCACCGCCCTAATGTCCGCCCCCCCGCCACCCCTCGGGATGGCAGAGAGGAAAAATGAGGCCAGGCTGTAATGTGGACGACAGAGGGGAAATGAGGGAGAGAGGCATCGGATCTATCAGAGGCTAAGCAATCTGCCGGCTGTGTTCAGCCTAAAAGCTTGCGCAGTCACACCCGAGGGTAATTCATGACTGCCATTATGAGTGATTACACCAGGCTAAGGAAGCGTCCAGGCCTCTCACCTGTGTGTGTGTGTGTGTATACGGAGTGCGTGTGTGTGTGTGTGTGTGCGCGCATCTGTGTGTTGGCTCTACATCAGCATAGCTCGCATCGCAGCCTTGCTTATCCTGTTTCGGTTCTTGCGCATTCTCCTCTTGGGTGGGGCCTTGCGGGCCGGGGTACGGGCCGTCACAGGGATGGGCGGCGGTCTTGTGGGGGGCGGCGGCCTCGTGGTGGTGGGGAGTGGCGCTGTTACTGGGAGAAAGTTTTGAAACACATAAAAACGTTGGAAAAATCAAATACTGACTTTGTCTTTGATCTCCTGATTTTTTTTTCAGTTTTTAACGATACTGTTTCTAATATCAAGGAAGACTACTAACTTCTATTACCCAAGATCATTAATAACTTGCAAGAGGTGGTCTGCAATCTCTAGCAGTCAGAACATACATACACACATTTCACATGCGATGACTGTGATGCCATACAGACTCTTCCCTCAATCTGAACAACAAATAAATGACAAAACATCATACATTTTAAAAATGGGGAAACGGGCACTGGAAGCCACTGCATCAGCTTCGGATAACACACGCGATAACCGCTCTACTTCCAGACAGGCAAACGGACGCGGTAACACGCGTGATACTGTGCCTACCTGCCGTTTGTGTGGTGGTGTGCGTCTGTGTCTGATGATGCAGGCGCTGCTGCCGGTGGTCGTGGTGATGATGCTGCTGCCGCTGCAGTATTTGTATTTGGCGATTCTCCTGGTCGAGTTTCTGCTGCAGTAAGAGAAGCGCTCCTTTCTCCTCCTCCAGGGTCAGCTGCTCCTGTCGTAAGAGTCCCCTCTCCTCGCCTCTCTCCGCGGGGCGACCCCCGTGCCGGACTTGGGCAGTCTCATCAGCGCCCCCTGTGGGCGGTCGCGTCTCCGTTAGCGACTGCAACGCAGCGCTCGGTGTCTGCGCCTCCGGGTCCCAGGTATCCACGGCGACGGCGCGGTCCCTCGCCGGCCCGCGCCGCCCCCCCTGCGTGGCGTTCTCCGTCACGTTGAGCCAGGCCGGGCGCCTCCCGTCCGCCCACGACTCCTCGGTGGCGTTGCGCCCGTTCTCCCGCAGGCCCGACTGCCCCGCGCCCTGGGGGGGCCTCCTCAGGCCCAAACCCGTCAGCAGGGCCCGCTCCTCCTCCTCCTCCTCCCACTGCCCCGTCAGGTTGAGCGCGCCCAGGGGGACCTGCAGGGGGGGGCGCCCGGTCTGCGCCTCCAGCGCGCGGGCGCGGCCGGGGAGCGCGTTGTCCCCCCGCGGGGCGAGCGCGTGCTCGGGGGGGTACCTGGGCTGCCGCTCGTCCAGGTGGAAGTTCTGGTTCCACTTGAGCTCGTCCCGTCGGTGCAGCTCCTCCTTGGACCGGGTCCTGCTCGGAGGCTCCTTGGGGCCCTGTCTGCGGGGGTGCAGCTTCTTCGGGGCGGTCCTGGCGCCCTTGGGAACGGGGGCGCTCTGGCAGCGGCACTCCACGTGGTCCTGCACGGATATGACGGCCTTGTCGTAGTGCGGCCGCCTGCTGACGTACTGAATCTTCATCACCTTGGGGAGAGAGGCAGGGGAGCAGACGCTTCTTTAATGGCTGCCCTGACAGAACCCTGTCCACCTCAGGGGTGTATGGAGCACCTGCCCATGGCTGCTCTGTGTGTGATGGTGTGCACACCTGTACATCCCTGAGAATGCTGTGGGTGTCAAGGAGCAACTGGGATGGCAGGTATGCCATCCAGCCAAGTTACGCCTTGGCGGGGGCATGCCCCATACCTATACAGCACCGAGAGTTTGGCACTTTTCAGGGTTCCCCACAGAAATAACCACAACAGCCACAGACACTCAGCCCTTAAAAACATGAAATTCTGTACATTCTCACCCCATTTCAACAGACAGAATTCATAAACAACTTCACATGTCCACACAATAAAGCCCCAAACTAAGGAGATTTTGCGTTTTCTTCTTCTTCTTCTCATTCTTATTTTTCCTGCCGCCTATCCCACTAACAACATGTCTACCCATTGGACAATTGACCGACACCAGCCAAATCTTCACCTACACGACCCAATCAAAAACTCGCATACACACGCAAAATACCCATACCTTTTTACTCTGAAACATTTCCAGTTTAAACAGCTAGTCTGCCTGTGGCCTAGTGGGTAAGGTTACAGTCTTGGGATCATGGGGACCTAGGTTCAAGCCCAGCTAGGATCACGTTTCTTTAACCTGCTTTTACCCTCACTAATAATTGTCTACTACTTCTCAATTATTGCTTTTGCACCATATCTACCCGCCGATCACCGAACGTATACACTGCATTATGACGTACCGTCTGCACGTTCAGTTATTAACCGACTACAATATTGCAAGGCCATATGGATTCAACGGGAGCTCTTCTGTGCTTACTGGCCTGTGTTCGTCTTTAAAACCATGGACAGGTTTGCTAATGATATTTCACGCATTGTATAGCTATGTCATGGTGCTGCACTAACAAAGTCACAGACTGGTAAACCTCCGGTTGAAGGATTCAATCCCGCCTCGCCCTCAGGCAGATAATTTCCTCTTTTACACTAACGTTTTCTTACGCTTATATTTGCTTTACCAAAACTCACTCACGGCCACCCATATGCATTTCATGACGGCAAATGTATTCCTTTTATTAAAAAGTTACACCAGTTCACCACTGTGCCATTTCTACTAACTATATTTCTTGACTTGGCTACCGTACAAAACCTACTTATCAGCAAACGCCACGTTTCTACATTCATCTTACCTCGCCCTGTTCTCTATCTAGCCACATACAAACAATTACTACGTATGTACATTCTGCAACTCTCCATTAAAACATTATACAACATTATAACTACTACTGAATATGAGAAGAGCACATCAGTGCACTAGATTTCACACACAACTTTAATTACTAATGTTTTATACAGACTGTTATATATACCGTTCGATAAGGAAAGTAAGCTCGCTCATGGTCACTTCATTTACTTCGCACTATAGTCCGTGATCATGTCAACCTTCCCCTACATGCCCATTCTGGTAAAAACATATTGTTTCAACTACGCAATTTCATCATTTCTCCTAATTTATCTCACACTGTTGTTATTTTCTCATATGCAAAGCCTGCTGGGACATTTCTACATGAATTCCAATGTGTTCCATAAGGCAATTCGAAATATTTGACACTTTGATCTGACACAACATTTGCATGACATTGCAAAATGGTAAGATTACAAAACACAGGGCCAAGTGACTTGAAAGAATTGAGGAAATATTGGGTAGCATTGCTTTGGAATACATCTTATGTAATTTCGGTGAGGCAAGATAGCCTATATTGTTTGTAGTACCGTAACTTGGCGTAATTTTTCCAACGAACCCAAAGGTGTTGGATGGGGTTGAGGTCAGGACTCTATGCAGGCAGTCCATCGTTCTGGACAAGACCATTTCTATATGAACCTCACAGTGTGTCCGGGGGCACTGTCATGCTGAAACAGGAAAGGGCCTTCCCCAGACTGTTGGAGATCCACAGAATCGTCTAGAATGTGATTGTATGCTGTAGCATTGGGATTTGCCTTCACTGGAACTAAATGGCCTAGCCCAAACAACGAAAAACAGCCCCAGACCAAGGGGTGTCCAGATATTTCTGATCATACAGCATGTGTGTACCTGCAGGTAGCGGGTCTGCGTGATGACGGGGACGCACTGCAGGGTCCTGGCGTTGCAGCAGCCGGAGCAGCGCTGCACCTCCACGCAGGGGGGCCACAGCATGAAGTTGGCGTTGCGGCGGTCCAGCATGGTGCGGGTCACCTCCAGAACCTCCGTCCGCACCTTGCACAGGGCCTGCTGCGCCGGCTCTGCTTCTGAGACACACACACACACACACGCCGCGCTAATTTACCAACTGCATCCCACCACAGTGTGTGAGTGTGTGAGTGTGCGTGTGTGTGTGTGGTCAGTGTGTGTGTGTATGTGTGTGTGTGTGTGTGGTGAATGTGTGTGTGTGTGTGTGTGTGTGCGTGTGTGTGTGTGTGTTTCTGTGTCTCTGTGTGGAACTGTGGAAGACGAATGTGTGTACAGAACTGTGGAAGACGGATGACCCAACAGCAGGGTGCTATACTTTGCTTTGGACGTATAAGCGGATTACAGGGTGTGTAAATTGATGTATTTATGCGGGAGCATTTGCTGAATAAAACTAAACCTGCAGTCTAGACCAGGGGTGGGTAAGTCCTGGAGAGCTGGTGTGAACACAGGCTCGGACTCCGTTACCTGTACACAGTATACAGTGCCACTGCCAGCTCATCAATCACACTACAGCTATGCTTTCAGATGCCATTCAGGGAGTTTAGGGAAAATGTCACGTCTTGTAAACGATAGAGTTTGGAATGCTAAAACAACCACTGCATGCATTCTGTCATCAATCAGAACTGAGCAGTGAGGTGCAACGTAAAGGTAGGACTGAGCATTGAGATGCATTGTTAGGGGAGGACTGAGCATTGAGATGCATTGTTAGGGTAGGACTGAACATTAAGATGCAATGTTAGGGGAAAGATATCAGCCAAGCAGCTGACTGGCAGCCCTGAATAAGGCTGGCCTCAGGGAAAGGTGCTTAGCTTGCTATGCACACCAGGCCGTTAAAAACACGCTCGCCCGCTAGTCATTTCTCTTCCTTAGGTTTGAATGCTGTTCCCGATTATCAAAAGGTAAACAGCATTTGTGTGAGAAAGAGAGCAAGAGAGACAGTGGGGGGGACAGAGCGAGAGGGGGAGGAGGAGGGGGGTAGAGAGAGGGAGAGAAAGGAGAGAGAGGGATGGAGAGGTGTAGACTCACCAAGGCTCCTGGGCGAGCGACTGAAGGTGTTGTTGGAATGAAGCCCCACGGCTGGCTGACTGTCTGGATCCTCCTCTGCAATGAAAAACAGAAAGAAGAGAGAGAGAGAGAGAGGGAGCAGAGAGAGTAGAGGGAGAGGTAGAGAATGATAGAGATGCTTGAATGAGATATTTTTCCTACAAACGGTATATCTTCTTGTATCACAGTGCTGTGTTAAAGTCGCCTTCACGAGAATGCAGATTTCATGTGCGTCTGTATGTTGAGTTTAATTGCAAAAATGAAACATAGTTCTGAGCACAAAGGAAATTGTCTGTGAAACAATCACCCCTATTTTTATAGCATTCTGGTTGTGAACTGTCAGGAATGCGTGGGCCATACTCTATAGGCTGCATAATCGCTGTGTCTCTGTCAGTCAGTGTGTCTGTGTGTAAGTGCTCTGTGTCTCTGTCAGTCAGTGTGTCTGTGCGTAAGCGCTCTGTGTCTCCGTCAGTCAGTGTGTCTGTGCGTAAGCGCTCCGTGTCTCTGTCAGTAAGTGTGTCTGTGCGTAAGCGCTCTGTGTCTCTGTCAGTCAGTGTGTCTGTGCGTAAGTGCTCTGTGTCTCTGTCAGTCAGTGTGTCTGTGCACGGTAACGCGTATTTCAGTCGATGGGCCAGCGTGTGACCGTGTTGGGGTATGCGGTCGCCTGGTCTGATCAGTATGGCTGCAGTGCCCATTGTACACACGGTGGGTGTGGTCAGTGGAGGAGAACAATGGCGCAGGCTAATGCATGTCTCTGTGTGGAAACCCCCTGAGTCGTACAGTAGCAATGCTCAAGGACACTAATGACTCTAATAGTCCATTCTCTTCCTCCACACCAGCTTTTTCCCATGCTGGAGCACCAGTCTTTCCATCAGACCCACCTTTCCCCTTCCTACACCTCCAGCAGCTTGCCTAACGGGGCCAATCAAAATGCATTTCCAGGTATGAATGAGACTTAAGGTTAAGGAGGGTTAAGAATGCCATACCTCAAGCTGTAACAATAAGATGGGCGGCACTCTTTAAAAATAGATACCTTAAACGCCTTCTATTAAATTGCCACCAAATATGTAACAGCACACATGACAGAGTGTAACATAATTAGTGCTTCTCTCTGTATCAGTGTGTGACATCACTGCAGTGCTTCTCTCTGTATCAGTGTGTGACATCACTGCAGTTCTCTCTGTATCAGTGTGTGACATCACTGCAGTGGTTCTCTCTGTATCAGTGTGTGACATCACTGCAGTGCTTCTCTCTGTATCAGTGTGTGACATCACTGCAGTGCTTCTCTCTGCAGAATAAGAATGCAGATTTACCTACGGAGTCACTGAGCAGTAGCAGCTGTAGGTCTTGGATGGAGGTGATGGGGCTGTTTCTCACCATCTCTACCAGAGCTGCAGGCAAAGGGTCCCCCTGGAAGAGAGAGAGATCAAAAAGGATTTAAAAAAGGGAGGAAGGAGAAATTAAGACACAGCTTTTAATCATCCACTGAGGCCAGAGCAACTCAATTCAACTCAAATAAAACTGTTTTACCCATAGTCCCTCAGGCCATGGCAGGATGATACATATTTAGCTGGCAGATTTAGTTTTTTTTCCTTTTTCAAAACGTGGGAAATATTTGTCATGTATTGTTTTATATTTTGAGTTGGATAACAGGAAGGGCATCTCTGTCCCACTCTCTCACGACTCACAGTGACTTGAGAGTTTTAGTTCTGCAAGGCCCTTAATGCTGGAGACTGACACACTGACAGGGTGCGTGGACAGTCAGATATATTTTCTAGTTTCTGCCCTGAATGTAATACAGTTCATACAGTGCCACATAGGAAGATTGTGTTTGTAGCAGACAGAGGTAATGTATATGCATTAATGAGTCCTGTACTGGTTAAGCTGTATTGGTTTAGGTTTGTGTATTTTGGTGTTGCATTCCTTTGTAAGTATCTACTGTCTTTGCAAAGTGATTGAGGACCAGTCAAATGCAGGAACTGATGCTGCACTTGATAAATTTTCTTATTTTTGTTTTTATTACCAGCAGGTTAAAATAAAGTTATGGAGGCACAAAATAGAATTTACGGGGCTGATATAAATAGGCGATGCTTGTCTGGTTGAAGACGAAGGCAAAACTGCCCTGTTTTGCATTACAGCACAAATGCAAACTGCAACCAAATTTCCAGATTCATAGAAAATGAAGAGGAACACAGACACACCGACTTAAGAAAAAATGTTACATTTTAACAGTATAACAAGATATTTAAACATGCTTACTTATTATTATTAAGCAGTGAGCATGGTTATAGAGCACTACGATCTCTGTACAGCGTTGCTTTTGAGTTTGCCTGGTAAAAACTATCAATTAAAAATAAACAATAAATAAAAGAGGTTCAGATTACTATGGATAGATTATTCGTGATCTGTTACATCAGCATATTGGCCATAACCTTAGCATCAGGTCGGTACTGATGAGCCAACTGTAAGCTACTATAGCCCAATACCAATATGACCCTGATATTATCCCACATTCCTAAATAAGATATTACAGTACAGAGTATTATAACACACAGTGGCACACACAAATAACAAATAGGCAACAGAAATCATATCATGATCCAGCTAAAAAGGCAAAGCAGATCCATCTGGATCGGTTGAACACTGCAACATTACAACTCCATTTGTGTGTGCTGAATTTCAAGTCTCATTGCAGATTGGTGGTGTTTAGCACACTAGATTATTACATTTACACGTTCTATAAAAATGCAGCGCTTTCATCTTTCCCTGATCTTTCAGAGCTATGGAACATAAGAGAATGGCAGGTAAAACAATTAATACTTTTTTGCTCCATTGTTAGTTTGTCATCCCCCTGTAGAATACAGAGCGGTTGTGTTTACGATCAGTTGAGACATTTGGTCCCGGATTTGGTTGTTGTCGTGAGTCTGTGTGTATGAGCAGGAAAACACAAAACAAACACATCACCCCGAGTAGCTTCTTTGGAAAAAGTACACACACACTACATAAACACACGCCAACACACACACGCAAACACACGGAACTGAAACCAAGTTCCCTAAACAACCTGGTGTCGCAGTCATGAGGAAGACCTATCTGGCCAGTGTTTGCAGATTGCAAATGTGTTTGTCAGCCTGGGATGGTGCCAGAGAATTTTTGTTGGTCTTTCAGCCAGTCAGTAGATTTATGGATCCCTCTGTCTGTGCACAACAGCAGTTGAGCCAGACTGTCAAGTGTATGCTAGCATGCAGGCATGCAAGAATGTCTTAGCGTGAGTAAGCGTGATTGTGTGTTTACAAGTGAACATATGTGTGAAAATCTTTGTGTGTGCTTGTCTGTATGTCCATTCAGGTGAGCATGAGTGTGCAAGTGTTCATGTGCACACCAGTGTGCATGTGTGTTTTCATGTCTGCGTGTGCACGTGAGAGTGAGTGTGTGCGTGCCTGCGTTCTTGTGTTTCCCCTCTGCTCCTCTCCCCAGATGCAGTGAGGGACACAGTCAGCCTCCAGCAGAAAGCTCTGGCCCGCTGGGCAGTACCTCGGCAGCTACGCACCTGCTCCCATCTAACTACAGTCCCATAGAACTCTATATATGTCTGCCTTCAAGGACAATTCTCACTGGGCTGTGTGAGAATGACTTAAATCCCTCCTTAAAAGTGATAACTTCCTACCAAAATACAATTTAAAAAAAATAAAAGTGAGCACAGTTAATTTGTAGGTCAAGAGGAAGGTTAATGGCTTTTCAGACAGGCAGTACAGTACAAGAGATGTATGCTCATGTGAGTGTGTATGTGTGCGTGTGTGCGTGTGTGTGCGCGTGTGTGTGTGCGTGTGTGCGCGTGTGTGCGTGTGTAGAGAGATTTAGTGCCATCACTGAACCTGTGTGTGTGTGTGTGTGTGTGTGTGTGTGGACAGATTTAGTGCCATCACTGACCCTCTGTCTGTGTGTGTGTGTGTGTGTGTGTGTGTGTGGAGAGATTTAGTGCCATCACTGACCCTCTGTGTGTGTGTGTGTGTGTGGAGAGATTTAGTGCCATTGTTGACCCTCCCTGAGAGGTTATGCAGTGCAGGGGTTCATTGGTGTATATGAGGATGCAGAAACAGAGGAATGCAGGTAATGTCAGTCAGAAGAGAGAGAGAGAGAGGGGAGGTGTAATGACATTTAATTATAGGCCTGCCACGCAGCTGACACGTGTACACGTGTGAACACACACACACACACGTGCACACACACACACATTAAACACACAGCCTCTCTCTCACACTCACACACTCAAATTAAGTCTCAAAACTGCATACAGGCAGACACGCTGAGAATCAACTAATAGCCTCACACACACAGACTCAGTGTGAATATGTGAGCAGTAATTCATGTATAAACATGAGAAAATTACATGGCCACCAGCCCACAGATACATGCAATTTCTAAATCAGATTCACAGAGATGTGTGACCTGCAAACAAAGAGGTACACACACACACACACGCACACAATCATATATACACAGATACACAGAAAAAACCATATATGCACACAATCAAATATACACAGATGCAATCATATATACATGCACACACACTCAAACAATTTGACGAAGAGGGACCTACTGTAATTTGTATGGGGGGGGGGGGGGGGGCTGAGTGATGGAGGCTTTTGTGAGAACCTGTTTTTACCCAGAAGTACTAAAGTACTAAAAGTACAGTAAAAACTTTGAAGTCCGTGTGCAGCCTTCACTTGCCACATAGAGGCACATGATGGATTGCCAGAGATGAGAGGCGGCTAAAATATAGATTCTGATTTAAAGCCTTGCTCACAGCTATCTCCCATAGCCTGTTCTGACTTCCCCCCATATATTTTCGTGACACCCACAGACAGGGTGAATGAGGAGAAAACTGCACAAGGAGAACTGAACATTATCCCACTTTTACTGCACTGTTCTGGAACCCCGCAAGCCAGCGCGTTAAATAAAGCGATCAATCAGTGTCCGACCACTTTGGGTGAACTCAGAAAGTGCGATCCTTGAATTGCAAGATCCTCTCGAGCTCACTTAATACTAGTGTGTTCCTCTCTGGAGATCCAAGCATTCATTACGGGGTCAATGTCGCTATCAAATCCCAAAACTTGTGATGAAACATTACAATGGCATCACATCATCAGGAAGCAAAGAGCTGAAATAGAGTCCATCTATGGGGCTCCACCAAGGGATGATCCCAGTACCACCAGATAGATGGTGCATTGTGTGTAATATTATGTTATTATAGCTCATTACACACACGCATTAGTTGTTCCAATGACCTTCGGTATGCACTTATGGTACGTCGCTTTGGATAGAAGCGTCTGCCAAATAAAAGCAATGTAATGCAATGTAACACCCTGTATTACTGCTCTCGGTCAGCACAAGCCTGCTCACATTTAGTGGCGTACCGATGCTGCATTTACGCTCACTGTTCTGGGAATGTTGCTAGTCAGGTCTGGCACTGCTGCTCACAAAACTGGCCGATGCACTTACGTCCTCGTTCACTGAGGGTCGCTCTGGATAAAAGTGTCTGCTAAATAAATGTTTACTTAATGTGAAGGCTATTAGTACACTGTGTGCTAAAAAGGCTTGTTTGAGCCCCCTCATTGTCTACTGAATATCTGTGAGCAGTACTTGCCTTACAGAAGGCTCGTTTTTAAACAGGACAATGACTACAACTGCCACAACCACTCGGTACTCACCCTTTCAGTACAATACACTTAGGAGTCAATTTGTAAGCCACTGCTTTTTGCACAAACACACCGGTGGGAATTACAGGGGCCACATATAGCACCATCGTTTTCAAAACAATGACTATATTTCACTAGCCCCCGTCACAGGTGGCCTTTGACAAAATCTGCTTTTTGAATTTATTTTTTTAAGTTTTAAGGCATTTTTACTGGAAAGAGATCACAAGTCTGCCATTACTGTAGTAGGTGAACTAGCTTTATCCAAGCCAATAACCATTAAGAGGCCCAAAATGTACTGATTAAACACATTTAAATGATAGCAGATAGACAAGAGCAACAAGCCCTATCAGTGCATATGCCTGCTGTTCTTGAGTGAGGACACACATCACAGAAGAGGCTCAGCAGTCTTCAAACAGAACTGCTGGTATCAGTGATTCCCAAAGCCCTCAGGCTACAATGACAGTTCCCACTGAATATGTGTGGTTTAAACAATGACAGCACAGAATATACAATAGGGTGTGCGTGTGTTTGTGTAAAATTTACAAAACAGAAGCGGAAATTCCGAATCAGTTACCAAGTGGTCAGAAAACCTACACTGTGTGAAGATGACAGTATTGGTCCAGTGTACAATATTTATACCAATGCATGCTGATAATTTAACAATTAGGCTGTAATCACTAGTTACTATAGGGTTGCAATTTTTTTTTTAAAAAGCTATTAAAGGGAAAGCCGCAGTTTACTATATAAGGGTCTAAACTAAACATGTTGAATTTGAGAATGTGAGGGTTTGTACTACGTACGTTGATTTTGAGTGTCAAAGTAATAATGTATTAGAAAGTTCATTTGACCTTATCTTACCTCGAAACAACCAAACCGCAGACACGCCGCAAGCAATACAAGCTGCAGAACCCACGAGCTCATCTTGCTACCCGGAGTCGAGACTCCGCGATTGACTGTGCATTTATGGAAGCGCGAGGCAGTCGCTCCTCAGCACTTGGCGCGGGGACAGCAGCTCGCTCCGTGGATCCCTCACGCGTAGATCAGCACACTCGTCGGTCTCCAAAATCCAATGCATCCAATGGAACTGTGCTACTTAGCAACTACCCGTTCTGAGCAGGCTGGGCTCTGAATTCCACCGCAAAAGCGTATGCTTGCTCGTGTGAATTCCAAAGAGCTACGGTCTTAAGAAAGTATTTGAAGTCCATTGAAAAACAAGTCCATATATTACAAAATTGAAAAAAGGATTCCGTCGTAAATGGAACGGAGAAGATCACAGAAACCAAATGTGCTGAAATCAAAATTGAATACGGGCAATTAATTCAAAAGTTTGTGTGTGCTACATATGTTTCCCTTAGCCTTATATCAACTGAAATGCCTGCTTTACTTCCCACATCAGACAATCCCGGGTGAAAACCAGCTGATAATAAAATAAGGTCGTTCAATGAAAATGAAGAGATTCCAAAGCAGCTACCACTTTACGAGGCAGTAAAAGTTCTTGCGCTATGTTACTTCACACAGATGGTTTGGAAGACGGGTGCTTTATTTAAAAAATAAGTTATAAAACAACTGTATTTTGCATCAGTATCTCAGTCGATGGGTGACATATTTCTATAGGACATTTAGAAACAAAATCTCATGTGCAAGTCACAAGCCATTTGTTGCTAACTAAATAAATTGCCAACTTGTACAGCCGCCTTTATTGCTCGGAAATAAATTCGAAATTTACAACCTGTCCGCTTTAAAACAAAAAAGTAATTCACTTCTGCCTTCTACAAGCCAATATGATCCGTTACAAGTAATGTAGCGAAGCGCAGTGCATTGCAGCGCGTGGCGAAGCTGAAAACCTAATTTCTTTGTAAGCTTATCAACGGTCCTTCAGGTTTCTAACGCTTCGCCGCTGTTGCATTCTGATTACGATGGATAGTTTTTGCGAGCTTTCCGAACAGAAGTTAGTATCACTCTCCCCGCCCCTTTAAAGCAAGGCTATAAAGTCCATATTAGGGACGACAGGGGGCGAGTCGTCTTGAAGAAAACCATAGGAAAACGTTGAACCAAGTTGTCTTAAAGGGGAGGTCTAACGTAACTTCTCAGCTACGCACCGTACCGTAGCATTTATTAACTATGTAGTTACCCATAATTTGGAGATTTAGTAGCCTATTTAACCGGTCTGTTAAGAAAAACAGCACGGCACGTTTTTAAATAGGTGAACATATTGCGATAAGTTGCTAAATTTGTTTGCGATTACAATCTATTTCAGGACAGCATGCGTAACTCACAGCAGGTGACATTTTCTGAGATTTGCAGGTAGCGGTTTTATTTTTTGAGATGAGGAAACTGTTTTAACTGCATAGTTATCTACCTCTTTGCATGCTGTAAATATTATTAAGGTAATTATATAGATGTTAACATTTTAGTTTTAGACAATGTATGGGCACTGTATTATTATAAGTCTGGCGACATGATAAGAGTGTAGGCAGTCTTATTATCTAGTTTCCATGACACTAGATGAACATGCACATCTTCGTAGTGTTTATGGTAGCTGGACCTTCATGCTTGTGTTAAAAAACACTTCTGCATATGAAAAGTCTTTTCTAAAAATATGTACTCATCAAAAGCATTAATACTGGACTATGTAATAATGTGAAATATTAGTAGCTCAGGGGATTTTTACCCAGATGATAATGACCCCAGTGAGAGCAGGCATCAGAATCATCCAGTCATCGTAATCAGCAGTCACCATTACCATAATCCAGTCATCATCACTACCGCCTGGTCATTGTGTACTCAGTTGCAACCCTAGCAAAGGGAGCAAAAGGTGCATGAAATACTTCAGATGTTACTTCAGAGTTCACAACCTTTTATTCCCCTTCATACAGAGGGCACATAGAGTGAGTAAACCAAGAAGCGTATTGTTGTGCGAATAAAAGGCCCGAGATGCATTAAAAAACCTAAAATAGATCTGGTCGATGCTCTGTGTGTGATGGCAACCAACAAGCGTATTTCTCTGGGTCCACATTGCATCACGGGCCAGAGTGGCATCATTTCTGACGCATGAAACACTCATCGGAAATGAAAACCACTTTAAAGCTGAAATAAGGAGCTTCGCTGAAGTCCGAAAAATGAACATCGGATTTGTACTGAGGCGATTCCGCAATAAATGCGCCTCTGTGCACCTCATAGGCGTTAGTGTTCCCCCCTGCATGGCGGTCTTCCGGCATGCCATTTAATGCAACCCCATGCATTACAGAGCCGCGCATTCATGCGCCGCGTACTGTAGGTGAACTGTGCCGTCCCGACTGTCTGAAGCCCACTGCGTCCGTCGGGGACATGGAGGGGTCTGTGAACCGGGGCGCAGCAGAGAATGCTTTGATTTGATCACAGAGACCCCACTTTTAATGGGGGTCAGTGCTTACTGTCCTAAAAAATGAGGTGGTTCCCCAGAAACGGCAGTGGGTGGCTGCGACTTTGTCACAATTCAGCCCCCCCCAACAAAAGCCATGAAGAGATGCGTTGTGCTGCTGAGGAATGGATCAGAGGTCAAGTCTGCTAGAAACTGTTGGACATTTTTCAAAAACCCTTCCCTTTCTCTCTCTCTCTGTCTCTCTTCCCCTCTCTCTCTTGCTCTTTCCCTCCCTCCTCTCTCTCTCTCCCTCTCTCTTTCCCTCCCTCCTCTCTCCCTACCCTTCGCACGGAGAGGTCTTATGATAGTGTCTGACAGCGGCACAAAGGTTTCTGCATGTCTGCAGCCAAAATGCTTGTGAACGCATTCCCAGGCAGGATCCTTCATGGTGTGACCTCATGCACTCCTCCACACGGCTTCTGCAGGTCTGTGGGTCGGTGCAATGGCTCCATTGTAAAGATTGCTGTGCTCAAGATATCGGTGCTCGAGATCTATACTTCCGGGTATGTTATGTACATAAGACATCAAAATTACACTTTTGGTCTATTTATGATATAAAAGCTATCAAAATCTATAACGGAAATTGCAAGAAATTATTGCTGCCTACTTTTCCATGAGAGCAGGTGTTTTCAACCTGTTCTAATCTGATGAGGCCTGCACTCAGGTCCCCATCAAATCTGGCCATAGACCCCTGTTGAAAACCCAGGATGCAAAGTGAGGAAGTGATATTGCATTATGGGGGACGGGCTGGATGGGTTGGGCAACTGGTACTCAAACCCAAACCAGGAAGGAACACTGAGTGAGAAATTATCCAAATTCACATTGAGGTGTTTAATCAAGTTGTGATCCTTAAAAGGATCTGCCACTGAGTGCCAATACATTACGAACGAACACACACACAGATACACATAAACACACAGGCTGTGTGACACATGACAGTGACATCTTTTTGAATTTAGTCTTAATTAACTTCCACATCTTGAAGCACTGAGGCATTTTACTGACTTCCACTAAAATGACATCAATGAACAGAAGTGCCAACTGAATGGTTTTGTGAAAGAAAACAGTGATAATTTCAATACTAGCCGGTACTGAAACGGGAGCAACGACATTCATAGAAATGACAAAGCGAGAGAATCAGAACTGGGATACAGCATAGACGATTCACTGCAAGACACCCCCCCCCCCCAACCCGCTCAGCCAAAAGGCATTTAAGGATCAGAATGTTCTCCTGCCCGTTCCGTAAAGTTAGCGTAAAGCTGAGTAAAGAATGGCGGGCTGTGCTGTCAGTGTGCTGTGAAGCGCCCCGCGTGTCTCCCCGGCCATTTCACAGACGGATGGGACTCCATCGCCACTGCTGGCGGGCAGACGGGGGGGGGGGGGGGGGAAGAATGACACAAACCGCATTGTTTGTGCTCCTGAGTCAACAGCAGCACAGGCTGCCGCGGCAACCTAAATATACACAACAGCTGCTCCATAAGGAACATTAATTATGGCTGATCACAGCAACTGGTTGATAACAGCGGATACAGAGGAACATGCAATATTGTTAAATTATTACAATTTTTTAATTTGAGGGAATGAAGTGATGAACTTCGGGGGCATTGATTGGTTCAAATGGCATCAGTCTATAAGGGCTCATTTTAAGTTAAGTTTGAGTTCATGTTTGTGCGATACTGAGGGGGCTTTTTTTGGGTGTACATGTGAACAGAGCTGAGGAGCTCTGAGTCATGAAGGAAGGAAGGAGGGCAGAGGGGAGTAATTTGGGGAAAGGGTCAAACCGTGAGATGGGTCAGAGTCGTGATTAAGGTCAGTCAGAGCACGGTTAATGGATCACAATAAGAAAGGCGGTGAGACTGCAGTTCACCCCTGAACCTTTCCGCAGCTACGGGCGACCACCGCGAGGTCAGAACTGCCGTCTCCATAAAGTCCGTGTAGGCACGACTGAACTGATATTAAAGTATGAAACATGACAACATCAACTGAAACAACAAGGATGATAAGGGAAAGGAACTAAGATTGTTCCTTTTCTTTATTAAGTTGGGTGATGTCCAGCGCGTCTTGGAGAAAAGAAACCAAAACGAAAACACGACCAGTCCAGCCACAGATGTGTAAATTGAGCCTAAGAACACTCGACTCCTCCTAAGAGTCGTCCGAGAGACGCGAGGGAGTCAACGCCCGTGTTTGGGTAAAAGGCCACTGCAGCAGAGAGTTTCTGCACGCGAGCAGAAAAGACACCGCGTTAACTTGTCGGTTTTTATAAGCGGTGATTTATCGTGTGTTTTCGCGTGCCCCCGTTTTGACGCGGGCTGCTGTGTGGTTTGCCGGTGTCTCGATGTTGGAGTCAGAAGCAGGGGGGCAGATCTGACGGCTGCGTCGCTCTGTGGGAAATTCCCCTCCCCGCGCAGGTGGAGAGCACGGCCTTTCTGTCCTCCTCTGTAATTGGAAAAAGGCGAGGTTGTTCCTCCCAGGCTTTCTGAGGTTCTGTGAGGGGGCGCACCTCTCGCCCCAATCCACCCGCGGCTTTATCGCCAATTTATGAACGAAGGATTTTAAGAAAGGCTAAGTATCCATCAAACTGAAATGAAACACTTTGTTTGTTCAACAATGACTTCTGCAGTGACTAAGCAAGAGTGGAGTGTTCTCAATTACACTCAGGGATGCCTTAAATGCGTTGACTGTGAAAATACTGAATTATTAGAAGAGCGACCGGAGGACTGACGTTAAATTAGTTCTTTTTTCCATCACAACACTGTTCATTTTGAAAATGAACCTTTTCATGATTCATTTCACCATATGAATTAAACATTTCACCACCTACAAAAAACAAGCTCCTACAAAATGATCTTTCGGCCTAACATTCACCGGCTTCTCTCAATTTGTTTTTACACTGTTCTGTATGCTAGGCCTAAAGATATAATTTTGGTATTGCACAGTACCAAGTTTGTATATGATCTCTTTAACCACAGTCACTCACATCTGTATTCACTCGATTACCATTTAACCCTGCTAAAGCCTGCACTTAGCTCTGCATTTTTCATCTATCAAACTTCCATCTACAGTACGTTCCTGGGAATTTAGGTCCATGCACCTGCACTGTCTGATCCCTGCCCCCACCCCCACCATATCACTCAGTCTCCCCCCCTTCTTTCATGTGGCCTCTGGATATGCTGAGAAATGGAGTAGAAGAGTCTCGCAAGCAAACTGGCATGACTTTGCACTTCTGCAGCTTTCCGTCGCTAACGCTAATTATTGCTAACGACGCAAGCGTCTGTGCCAGAGCACCCAGGCCCCTGAGCGCTGTTCCCAGAGTTCCGGAGGGCACCCGTCCGGACTGCTGCTGCCTGACCTGCAGTTACGCACGGGGGGGGTACGCTTCCAAAAACACACGCATCCCATCGCAAAGCCACACGGAATAAAGCATCCCCACTCTCACTGAAGGATGGCACATACCCTTGGTCCAGGCCATTATGCAATTTAGAAAACATCGTCCAAACAGCATAAACCAAAAAAAAAAAAAAAAACAGTACAAAAATATAAATAGTAGACATATTTAGAAACAGGATTCTGCAACAACAGTCACACCCTAAGTGATGGTACCTTCCTTAAACATTCTTTCAGGAAACTTGGTTAAGGAAATACAGTTATTTTGGGTGGTTATGACATATATATATATATATATATATATATATATATATATATATATATACACACACAGACACACACACGTATGTGTGTCCATTCAAACAGTTCTAACAGTGTTTATTGGCTGTAAGACTAAAACTGTACAATATTTACTCAGAATGAACTTAAAGCAAAACAAGCACATTTTATTTCTCTGTTCATTGTGACAGTGAAATGTGCACAATGGCTTTTCTGTGTTAATGTCCTCTAAAGAAGACATAAAATAAACATGCATATCAGTCTCCCATACATATTTTACCAAAAACACCTGTCCTAAAACACAAGTCCTCCCTCTGTGTCCCATATCTAGCTTTCATAACCATATAGTGGAAAGGTTATGCGGAATCCCAGACTAAATACTTCCCTTTGCCCTGGCCTGATAATAATCCTTAACATGTTGTTAGGTAGCAGACATTGTTTTCCAGATTGATATATTTACATATCAATTTATATAAATTGATTTTTACATGCAGTCCATTCATAAAGTTGGATATTTACTGAAATCCTCACTCAAGAGTAAAGCAGCAACACACAACCTTTGAGGTATAAGTGCAGTTTACTAACCAATACACCACGCTGCCGCTCTGCCCTGCCTGTCTGCATCTTTGGCCAACTCTTGCTCAAGTGCTAATCTAATCTAATACCATCCTGTCCCGTTCCTGCTCACAGCTGGTTTACAGAGCGAGCGCTCGCCACTAGCCGAGCTGGGAGATCACCGCTGACAGAGGCTCATTAGACCCCCTGCACACGCCTCAGCTGACAACATGATGACAGGGCTGTTGGCCTCCGACAGCTAATGCAACCGCCAGGCTCAAAGGGAGCTGACAAACAACCGCGGTGCTTTCCAGGGGTCTTACAGTAAATACAGGAGCGTACAGTACAGCGAGATTCACTCAGCATCGCAAAACCCGTTGCACAACGGCGACCTGGAACCCAAGAAACAGTTCCAACAGACGCGTTCATGAAAAGTGTGTGCATGTATGCGTGTGTATCCAGGAACCGTGTGGAGAGAGAGAAAGAGGGATGTAGGGCATATGGGGAGAGGGGGAGAATTGGAGAACGAGAGAGAGATGTGAGGAGATGGAGGGGGGGGAGAGAGGGAGAAAGAGAGAGAGAGACGTGGGGAGATGGAGAGAGGGGGAGAGAGGGAGAAAGAGAGAGAGAGAGATAGCACAGCTTGGCAGGGTGTGTGTGGCGGCCAACGTGTTCATGTTTCAGCACGGTCCTCTCAAGCACGGTGAAGCTGAGTGGTGGAGAAAGTGTGGCAGTGAGAGGGAGAGAGTGACAGGGAGGCATTCCTGGAATGTGCCTTGCATTGAGGAACACAGACCCAGACAGAGAGAGGGAGAGAAAGGGAGAGACAGGCAGACACACTCACACAGCGAGAGGGAAAAAGGAGAAAAAACAGCCAGACAAAGTCAGAAACTTGGAGTGGGAGTGAGAGAGGGGGAGAGGGAGAGAGAGAGAGAGAAATAGCAAAAGAGATGGAGGAGAGAAAGAGAGAAAAAGAGGGAGAGAGAGAGAAAGTTCTGTTCTGGCGAAAGCAATATCAGCTCAAGGTAATGTAGCTCCTCAAAACAAATGTCCTGATTCCTGAGATATTTGTTAAAAGATTTTTGTGGCTGATGTCCAAATGTATATACCTGAAAAACATGCCCCGGCTTTAACCTTCTGTTTATTGCTGTTGCCATGCAATTTATTCCACATAGAATGCACTCTGTAGACTAAATGTCAATCATCATAATCTTGGCATAATGGTGATATCTCTGCCTATTGGTTGAGATTTCCCTGCATATATAGTTCATATGACATCTTTATGGTTTATATGCTCATCTTCACACTTCTGAAAGATATGGTTATAATGACAGGTGCGCTATCTGTCTGTCATGCAGAAGATCATTGATTTGCATCCTGGCTATAAGTGACTTTGTCCCTAGAAGGTGAAAAAGAAGCAGGATATTTCTGGCCTTCTGGCAGAAAGGTAGTTTCCTTTGCCAAACTGAGATCTCTCCCTTAATGTTTGTCCAATAAAGTGGCGGTTTTGGGCTGGCGGGAGACTCATCAGGCTAAGGCACTGTTCTACTGCCATGGACAAGCCCCACGATCTGGTGTCCTGACTGCACAACTGCCGACTGTGGCCAGCAGCCTCCGTACGGCAACGCAAAGCTGGCGGTAGAATCCTGCAGGGTTTACTCTCTAGCGACCCCCGCTGGTCAATCAGACACCCACGTCTGCTTGTGAAGGCTGCATGAGCAGTCTTCCTCTGACCCATGTCTGTACAGTGTGTCTTGCCTGCTTGCTGGTATGAAAAGAAGCAGCAGGCGACGCTATGCTTCAGAGGTGAATGCATTCCATCATACATTCTAAACTGTCTAAACTGGGAATTTCTCCTCTTCTCAGCAAATCCAAGTTGCATCATACTGTTCTTATCAACTCGATCACATGCAGTTACATTTATATTGTCCTAATGTTTGATATGCTAAATGGCCAAAAGACTTGATGACATCAAAAACAACATCAGAACATCCACAGCTTTATAACATTACATTTAGCAGATGCTCCTACCCAGAGCGACTTACAAAACTTCAGCATTTTTGCATAGCATCCATCTATACAGCTGAATATATTATGCTGAAGCAATTCATGTTAAGTATCTTGCTCAAGGGTACAATGGCAGTGCCCTACCTGGGAATCAAACCTGCAACTTCACATTTGAATACTGGATTTGATAAACTTTCAAGCAGAGATAAAGGCCCAATGTGCTGCTTTACACTTCAAGAGGCAAATCAAATACACTATTCCGTAACAAGTAGCATTATACTTAGGGAAAGTGTTGAAATTGGCCTCCAGGTTTGATATTCTGAATCCAAATTGCATTTCTTATAAAGAGGATAAATTGCTGATAAGCAGAGGGACACATTTTTCCAGTCATGGAATGTGTGATATTGATGATATTGAGAGCAAGCTGGAAAAGGATAGAAACTAACATGCTTTGAGTCCATTAAGAGATGTCATGCTCCATATCTCCAGCAGCCTGTGAAGATTATGATCGTGTTTTTATCGTCATTTTATTTTCCTGTCCTCTATTAAACCTGAAACGTGGGAGGAAGGTGCAGAGCAGACGTGTCTGTATTTGTAAATCTTGCACCTCCAGGCGAGGAATGAGAATGAGGTTTTGTGGCGCTCCGTCTTTGTCTCAGTTCATGGCATGTTTGAGTGCATCCGCCAATCACAAGGGGCGTTGGCTTTACCCACTTTCAGAGGGGCCAAACTGTTACGGCTAAAGATATTTACCATACGATCAGCTGGTGTAAGACTAAAAGCAGGAAAGATTATGGGACTTATTTATTTTTAAAGAATTTTGGAACATCAACGTATTTGAAGTTCGGCTCAGAAAATACTACCCTGGGGGTTTAGCTGGATAGAATCAAAACAGCAATAAAAATGACCTGGCAGTACCAGAGAGACAAGTAGAGAGGCTTACTTTTTAAACTTAAGAACCTGTGAATATAAAAAACACCAAGAAGCTAAACAAACCCTTATTCTTATGAGACACAATTTTTCCTTATTTTCTGATTTATTTTCTTATTTTTTTCTCTTTGATAATGTTTTGCTGGTATTTGGGTTTTTATATTTCATTTGTATATTGGTGTAAGTTCGGTTGCTGTATGTAAGTTAACTTTAATCAACAAACCGTTACCACCAAAAAGAAAAAAAAAAAAAATGACCAAACCCCAGCACACTGTTAACTATACATATTCATACAACCTTCAAGATCACAATGAGAACTAGATTAAGTAATCACATGACATTTTGAGAAAGGTCATGTTGAGAGTCAGAGAATGTGAATCAGGTCTGGAGATTGACTGAGAGAACAGGTGGGCTCTGATATATATTGTTTGTTTGGTCTGTACTCACTCAATATTTATCTTTAACTTTAAGGCTGGTATTCAATCTACATTTGTCTTTAATTTAGACATTCAGCGAATATTTATCCTGAATTTAGAACTGTATTAAATCAACATTTGTCTCTCACCTGACTATAAAATTAATGCAAGCAGTGCCACGCATTTGGCCTCTCAGTGAGCGTTCATGGCCTCCTCGTGGTCTTCCTCCAGCTCTCTGTCTGGGGGGAAATTCTGCTGTGTGTGTGACATCAGCTTCCTGCAGAACACTGCCTGTGTGTATTCCGGTACCAGGAAAAGCAGCACCTCACTGCAGCCCTCCGCCCCTGAGAGAACGAGACAAAGAGAGAGAGAGAGAGAGATGAATCTGTACTCTGAAACGAGCCTGATTAAACACTGTACACAAAACACAAGTTTAATAATGAGCAAAAGGGAATAGAAATTCTCTTCCCAAAACCCTAAGAAATCTAAATAAAACAGGAGGTATTTTTTAACATTCTTTTGCTCAGTATTATAAAGATAAGTTCCATTCTGGCTGACACAAAGCATACTTTTAACATTAAATCAACAAGATTATTGGTCATTTTGTAATAAGCGAATTTAGCAAAGTAAACAAAACCTTTTCACCAGTTTAACTTTTCAGCCTAGCATGTCATAATTTAATTAAATCGTGTGAACCTTCTGATAGTAGCATTCATGAAACAAAAGATGGCAAGAAGGACCAGTTTCTGTCATTTCTGGCAAATGGGAAAACAAACCAGGTTGTGGTGGTACATTTCCTTGACTGACAAAACCATCGACACCAACTTGCGTCTCCAGATAAGAAAGACAGACACAGAAAGATAGAGTGACTGGCAAGGCAGGAACAGAAGCCCAGAAATAGCGTGGAGGGGAGACAGGTGTGTACTGGTGTGTCTGACAGCACTTCCACTCCCAGTCGCAATATTCAGTCTTCACCGCTTCCTGTTTATGAGCCAACTTCCTGCCGGCTCAGTCACACATTGCGATCCGGGTTTCTGCTCTGCTGATGTGACAGCCCTGCTGCTGAGTTTTACGATAATGTATGTACCATAAACCATATGTCTGTCTATGCATGTATGCAGATATACATACATGCACAAACAAATGCATATACAATGCAGGAAAATATATGTATGCATGTGTATATATGTATATAGATATATAGGCAAAGCAGGAAAATATATTGTGTGTATTTCAGTGCAGTGTGTGTGTGTGTGTGTGTGTGAGAGAGTGTGTGGGTATTTCAGAGCAGTGTGTGTGTGTGTGTGTGAGTGTGTGGGTATTTCAGAGCAGTGTGTGTGTGTGTGTGTGTATACTGTGGGAGTCCTGTGCAGGGTGTGGTCTTCCATTGGCCCCTGAGCTTTGTGGATTTGGTTTGAGCTCACTGCTGCCTGTTCACAAATATGGACAGACTACTGGGTCTGATAATGTAAAAATCTCTCAGCCTTTAAAGAAACCGAAAGGTATTTCACACCTATTTAAACTGGAAATGCGGTGCCACTTGTTGGCACTGCTGGAATATTTGTTCATTTTAGAATTGCATTCTGTGCATTCTATGCCTGCACATTTGTGTGTGTGTGTGTGTGCGCATGTGTGTGTGTGTGTCTGTCCATCCTCTAACCTTCTTGACTTTTCTATTTCCCTGGGGGACACTGTGGTGTCATCATCACCCACCGCAAAAAACCTTGGAGTGGTGATGGACAACAGACTGTCCCTCTCCCAGAACATCACGGCGGTGAGTCGAACGTGCAGGTTCTTCCTGTACAACATCCGGAGAATCCGCCCCTTCCTCACCACCTACGCAACCCAGCTCCTGGTTCAAGCGATGGTCCTGTCCCGCTTGGACTACTGCAACTCGCTACTGGCTGGTCTGCCAGCATCCGCCATCAGACCCCTGCAGCTCATCCAGAATGCTGCAGCGCGTCTGGTCTACAACCTCTCCAGACATTCCCATGTCACCCCCCTGCTCACTGACCTCCACTGGCTGCCTGTTATGGCTCGCATCAAATTTAAGTCCTTGGTGCTTGCATACCAGGCAGCTAAGGGGTCAGCACCAGGGTACATTCAGAGGATCATCAGACCCTACACACCAGCCAGACCTCTCCGTTCTGCCACCTCTGGACGCTTGGCACCTCCCCCTCTTCGCGTCTGCACTTCCCGCTCCCGTCTGCTGTCTGTCCTGGCCCCTCGCTGGTGGAATGACCTCCCCGTGATGGTCAGAACAGCAGAGAATCTCACCACTTTCAAACGCAGACTGAAGACTCATCTCTTCAGGCTGCACCTCTCCCCACCCCTCCCTAGCCTATAGTTCAGCTCATTGTACCTAGCTAGGATAATTTGATTATGTTAGTGTATCTGGTAGGATTGTTTTTGTATGATTAGGTGTGATTCCAGTGCTAGTTTGTACTTTGTACTTGGTAGGATTCTTGCTGCTGAACAAGCTTACTCTACAGGGTTGGAGTCCTGATCGATGTGGTCACTTCTGGCACTACGATCCTTACTTCACTCTAGTGTTTCTTTTGCGCCTCTACATCTTGAAACCTATGCACTTGTTGTACGTCGCTCTGGATAAGAGCGTCTGCTAAATGCCTGTAATGTAATGTAATGTAATGTGTGTGTGTGCGTGTGCATGTGTGTGCGCGTGTTTGTGTGTGTACATGCTTTTCATGTGCGTTTGGGCTTCAAAGGCTCACACTGTCCATCAAACTCAACAGAAATTTGACATAACAGAAGTGAATAGGATTTTTCTGATTTATGCGATAACCCCAGTAAAGCCTAACCTCAAACACAGAACAGCCGCAGGGCAGCACGATAAAAAAGGAGAAAAAACAGATAAGTGCATGCGCGCACACACACACACACACACACACAAACACAGACACGTGAATATGAGCATATTAACTAATGGAATGGTGATGCATACATGTGCACACACACACACACACACACAAACACGCGCACACACGTGCACACACACACACACACACACACACACACGCACACGCGCGCACACACAGTGCATGGGCTGTGGGCTGAACGAAAAGAGTGATGATGAGAAAAGGCCGCTTGACTCTAGGGAAAGCTGGGAGAGGAGAATAAAAAAACATTTATTACGGCTGTACTTGGGAGAGAAGAGATAAAAGAAAGGGGGAATATGAAAAGATAGCAGAGCTTAGCGGTGAGAGAGATAGAGAGAGCCACAGGCTGCATAAGGGGAAAATCTGCGCTTCCTCCTACGACCACATTAAGACACTGCGGCCCATGGCAGAGGAGGCTTCTGGGAATGCGTTATTACTGCGACACTGGGGCGGCTACTGTCCTTAACATTTGTCCTTAACCTTGTCCTACAAGTAAAAGCAAGCATTAATCTTCCCCCGCGATCAGTTTGGCGAGTTTTAGTGTTTTTATTGAACTCACCAAAGTGTGTTTGTGAAGAAAACTAAACAATGTTTGTCTTTGAAAAGTCTTCAGAAGCACCCCAATGGCCATTTAGACACTGGTGTCTTTTAAGGTGTCAGATCACAATTATGCGATTAGAATGTTCTCAACTGAACATTCTAATGCAGATGTAAACAATCACTACTGGTTATTGAAAGCAAAGGAATTCTAGAACACTGAAATTTCGGAACTCTTCAAGGGTTACTGACCATTGAAACGGACTGAGGGGGAAAGGCAGTTATAGGTGAATGCTGATCGAACCCCAGCCACGGTGTTGATGCAATTAGAAATATGCAACGTTTGCACAGTCAAAACCACTGCATGCCGGAAGCATCCCACAGAATCTCCTAACAGCTGTGTGGCGGGCTATGGAACAAACGCAAGCATTTCCTCCACACAGCATAAGGATACGAATGAGCTGCTCATGGTAAAACAAGTGTCAAATGAACTCCCATAGAGCAGATTTGACTCCGGACTAAAATTGTTCTTTGTTGGACTCATATAAACTCTGCTGGAGTTCAAGTAACAGAGAACACTTGTCTGTTCATATTAAATACAGCGATGTGATTTAGGGTTCAGCATCATGACATGCAGACTCCACAGGGACAAATGTTCATTATTGTAGCGTCATATTTCATTTAAATGAACTGGATGCCATTATGGATAGCATGGAGCGCTGGGTTGCACAGTGGAGTGCATAAACAGCTACCGCAGTGTCAGCATCCCCGTCAGATAAGGAGGCAACACTAAGAGCGCTATAAGAGTTGGCTTGAGGCAACTGGCTATTAGGAAACAGCCATTGACTGGCTGATTAAATCATCACGATATGCAAATCAGGCGGTGCATCTGGTGAACCTTTCCTGCGATTCACTAAACATGTTGGACGGATGAATGTATACAAAACATTGATTGATCCAGTTGTGGTTGATCCAAACCACATCCTTCGCAAAGAGTATGAGCTGATGCCTTCGGGTTCCACTGTCAATCAAACTACTGAACAGTAAGAGATGGGGGTGTGTGGGTGGTGGTTTTGGGGGGGGGGGGGGGGGGGCGTAACGGCTCTTATCGGGGGGAATGTCCAATATCTTGGTGTAGGGTATCTGTGCAATATTTTTGATGTAGGTTATTGTGCAATATTCTTGATGTGTATGTTCTGGTGTATATGTATCTGGATGTGATACTGCATGTTAACTGTCGTTGATTATACATGTATACGTCACCTGTGTCTCTCGAATGCCCAAGATGAATTTCTCATAAGGGAGACAATAAAGGCTAATCTAATCTAATCTAAAACATCACCAAAACAGCACTGCGAATTAACTACGATGATATCAGTGTGCCAAAAATCCTATTCTGCCGAACTGCTCCTAGCTGTTGCGTTCAATGCTCCAGCCAACCTGAAGACAGGCTGGACAGCAGGGCACCTTATGACTCCCACATGCCTGCACTGGGATGCTATTTTCCAGCAGAATGTTGGTGGCAGGAGAAAACTGGCTTGGCATTTGACTCAGATCCAATGCAGGCAGGATGATCCAACCCCCGATTACCTCAAGATGCAACGGCATTTAAATTTTGACAGACCCACTCCCTGACAACAATCATCAAATGTGTAGGAATGGGAACGGTAACAAAACTGGATACACGTCGGCTGAAAAGGCAAGTGTAAACAGGGACCTCCGTTTATGGGTGCAGCCCCGTCCCGCCCCCGCATCCGTCAGCCACGCCCCTCAACACCCCCCACCCCCTGCACTACACGTGTGTTTATCATTAACTTTTTTGTCGTCAGTTTCCTCTTTCATATTTGTTTGTTCACAGTTTCCAGGTGTTTTCCTGTCCTGGCTCGGTTCCGTTTCGGAAAGTGCTGCTCAGGGCCCTCTTCCGAAAGTGGCCCGGCATCCCCACCCGCCCCCCTCCCCCCACTCCTGGACTCACAGTGCCCGATTTTCCCACTCTTTCTCCACCATCCAACAATAATACAGCAGTCCGTTTCCTCACAGTACTCAACAATGGCTGGACAGCTTTGAAGGCATGGGGCAGCGTGCAGTACACACTCATCTTTCATCTGCATCTTGATCAGGCGACAACACACTTTTTACATGTAGCACCTGCAGACTGCAGCCATTCATGGATTTGCGGAAAAAGATATCTGCATGAAGCACATGCTGCTTTCCAGTGGGTTATAAAAATAATAATAATAATAATAATGCCAAACAAATTCAAGGCAGTGTTGGTGATGGAGAGAAGGAGCGTTGGGTAAATTCTTTTGCTTTTCAAGGCCTTATTAAAATGTCCCCTGGCACTGAACAGCAGAACTCTCACCCTCTACAGTACTCAAGGGAGTTCATACAGTCTCAGTCCTGATGTACAACTGCTCACTCCTTCTCTTTTCCTCCCTCCCTCCCTGTCCTTGCACCCTTCTCTGCCCCTCTCGTTCTCTCTCTCATTCTCCTGATCCATCAATGGCTCCATTTGTTCCAGTGTGCTTCTTCGCGGGGTCGCCATTGTGTTTGAGCCTCAGTCTCTCCCCGCGGCCCCCACAGTCCCTGTCCATTCTCTCCATCCCTCCAGCGTCGGGCGGGGAAAGAGTGAGTGGGAGACATGGAAAGAGTGATAAAGTGGGGGGGGAACAGAAGAGATGACTCACTCACATACCACTGAGCACAACAGCGCCCCCTGTTGGCAGGGCCGGGAAGGAGCGACGCGTGGGCGTATTGTCCAGGGAGCAGACGTTACGTCAGCGGGCATTCTCCCACGCGGGCACGCGAGTTCTGCTCTCCCACGAGCTCCTGAGGTGCTGCCCGATCTTTCCGACCGCCCATCTCCTGCTTTCCTGTCGGTTTCCTCTGCCCAATTACCGCTCACGCTGGCTGAACAACTGACCGCTGTTGTTATTTCACCGCCAGACACTGACAGATGAATAAAGTCAGACCAATACAATTTAGGCAGTGCCATTTGTGATCTACAGCCCCGTTAATGTCAGCAGTCCAGACCCTGTAATGTTATTATCTTAATAGCCGCTTTCTTATTATTAGGAGAACAATACAACGTACTCTGTAATTGGCTTGGTGGTGCTGATAGCGGCACAGGCCCAGTGTACTATATTTATGCACGTGATTATCTGGCTAGATTAGACACTGAAACCGGCTGGTACGTAACTCACGGCAACCAGGTATGAAACCCGATTCATTTCTCAATCCTCAAACTCAAAATCCTCATTTCTCAAACTATAAACACTAACTGCTAATGTGGGCAAGCCAAACTCTCTCCCCCTTTAAGATGTGGGTCGTATATGCTGGTGTGAGAGTTTGAAACAAAATTAAAATTCCATTGAATTATGGAAAAATATTAGCAGTGGAATAGAATTTAAGTCTGTGTTACTAAGGTTCAATGGAATAAACTGCTGAGCCAGCCAATATTTAGCCAGGGCATAGCTAATTAATTAAATGGGTGACAATAGCCCAAGTGTAGCCCAAGTACAACTAGCAATACACCAATAAATATGATATCTGAGTGCACTTCTGTAAATGCAGAGGAAATTAGGAGACTCTCCATTACCGTGTCAGATCTGGAATAGTTTTTTCTCCCAGTCTTGCTTGGTTTTTTTTTTTGGATCAAATGGCCTGTTCCCAAGAGCATTGTGCAGAAAAATGTCATTGTAATGTGAGTCTGCTGTCCTCAGTGGGGTAATGTATGAACCAGCGGGGACACCTGTGTCCTTATCCCCCAGCCCGGCCTCAGGAATTCCTCCTCTGGCCTTACCTGCCTTTCTGCCCTCTCACTGATAACAGGCTGCTGACTGAGCCCAGCACCATGAGAGGTTGAGTTATTACTGCTGTCTGCGTGTGTGTGTGTGTGAGAGAGAGAGTGTGGGGGTGTGTGTGTGTGTGTGTGCATGTGAGAAAGTGTGTATGTGCGTGTGTGTTTGTGCTAATCAGCAGTTACATGATAGCTATATGTCATCCTGTCGGTCATTTTCTACGTTCATATCTGATAAATCTGTGGCACAGGTATGTATATGAACATATTGAATGTCTCTATGTGTGGGTTTGTGCACAGGATTACCTGTATGTGTGTGTGTGCGAGCGTGTGTGCATCACATGTGTCTGGACACATGCGGACAGCGTGTTCCCTAATAAGTCCACATAACCTTCTATTTCTGTCTGTGCACCTATCCCTCTCTCTCTCTCTCTCTCTCTCTCTCTCTCGCGCTCCTTCGCACCCGCTCCGCCGCCCGCCCCCCTCCCCCCTCCCCGTCACAGCAGCGAAAGGAAACTGCAATACAATGATAACAGCCTCCAACACAATGGAGCCGGCGGCGCACACTGGGCCAGCACCAGTTTAGCCCCGAAAGGTCAGAGAGGCTCCGCCGGCTTTCATTCGGTTCCCGCCGCTATTATTGTTAGCGCTCATAACGATCACTCCGATGGCCTTTATTTTTGAAGCGCGGAAGAGACCGGAAATACCAGCGAAATATGAAAATGCTGCTCGAAAGGGGCTGCTTTTTTTTGGGGCCGGGGCAGGTCTTTTGACGTCAGGCCCCCGGAGCCTGGGAGCGCTTCGGGCTCTGCGCTGGAGCTAGCCGCCAGGCTTTCGCTTCTCCATTCTCAGCCCCTCTCTCTCTCTCTCTCTTCCCCTTTTCTTTTTTTAAAACCAAGGCCTGTGACCTGTGCGTTGGGTCTCACAGAAATTAAGAGATCGTGTGAACCCTTCTCTCTGGTCGTTCGAGATCTGCACCGAACATGCGCATTGTGGGCTTTTCATCGCGTGTTCATTGGATTCTTTCTCAAGAACAGAACCTTTGGCAGCACTCTGGTCCTCCTATAAGCTTGAGGAGAAAAGCCAGCATGGGAATGCATGCTTACCCATGCTCTCGCCCGGGACAGCTTAAATAGATTAGCTGCGTCTTGTCTCTTTAAACAGAAATCAGAGCACCACCAGAGGCTCGGACCTACAACCTTCCGGTTACAAGCCAAATTTTTCTGTAACAACGGCTCCTGGTCTAAATCATCCTCGTCACTCGCTGCGTTTGTTCCGCAATGGGATCTAATCTCGCGGCGCACCGCGCATCAATTTCAAATGGAGACAGAATATTCTGGAAGAAAGACGCGTTGAAAGAGTCCTGTCATCTGTAAGATGTAATGAAGTACGCGACAGACCCGAGTGAAGAATGAAGACGGCGCAGGTCGCGCATTAACAGCCGAGTCTGATGGATGACCTTAAATTAGTGATGAAACGAAGCGCCTCTCAGTCCCGTACGGAGCAGGGCAGCCTCAGAGCCGCACCGTGGACGCTCCCAGTTCCTCGCTGTTCGGAAGCAGAAATGGCTCTTCCACTCCACACGTCCGCAAGCGAGACCAGCTGTGTGTGCAGCACCGTACACATCCGCACGCAGGACAAGCTACGTGTGCAGCACCGCACACATCCGCACGCAGCAGCCCATCCATCATTACCCAGTCGCACCTGCCGTGCGCACGCATTGCTACAGAAACAGAGGCGAACCTAATGTCTGAATAAAGCTTTCAAATAAGTGCTCCAGTGCATATGCCTTCCATCGGGGTTCTTCAACAACTTCATCCTGGGGTCCAGACTCTCCACCTCGCTATTCAATTTTCCATTTATGCATTTATATATGGCTATGTACCATTTATACATAACTATATATAAATGTATAAATATATGATGATCTATATATGATGCTCTTTGGACTAGTTCATGGGCCCAGGGAATTGTGGGTAGGCTGTTGACCTTGGCACATGCGGGCTGTGGGTTTGACTCAAGGGACTCAAGGAAATGGCAGCCATTTGGGACTGGGGACCTGTCCAGCAGACATACTGGGCACCATGTCACAGGAACCCCAGCAGCTCAGCCACGCCCACTTTGAGCAACCTCTGCTCTGCGCTTTATTGTGATTGGCTCTCTCTCCCGTTCAAATTTCCGTCAGGATTGAGTCAGGCGACAGTCCGGTCCCGAGACACAGACGAGTCACGGACCACAGGCAGCTCCAGCAGCACCGACGCGGCGGCCCACGGGGCGGACGGCGAGCGCGTCTGCCTCGAAACGGGGGCGCGGCCTCTCTGTTTAAGCTCTCGTGGCCGCCGTTGTCCGCCGAAGCCTGCGTGGCGCAGAGACGCAAATGTCAAGCCTTGCATAACCGCGGCGGTCTCCGCTCGGAGCCTCTTAAAAGGTCGCGGTATTCGGGAGAAGGGCCTCGCCGCACAGGCTGACGTCACGCCAAAGGTCAACATCAGAAAAGAGAGCAGGCGCGTCTTCCACAGCCATCTTCTACAGCGCCTACGAGGGACTGATCATGGCGAATGTCACTGCACGAGATTTCTCTTCATTAAAAGGCTCGGATCTGAAATCAACTGCAACCTGAAAGATTACATTTTCCCATTGACTTAAAACAGACACACTTTGTTCAGTCGTGCTGATTATGCTAATGGCAGTGGTTCCCAACCTCGGTCCTCTGTCCTCAGTGCTTCTCGTGTTTAGAGGGTAAATAATCCCTCTAAACTAATACACAAAACAAATGAAGTGATTTAAAAAAATAAATGTCTCTTGTTTGGGACAAAGGATTCACTTATTCCTTCTGCAGTTATAGAAGGTTTAACTCCAGTGCTGGAGGGCCGCAGCGTCTGCAGGTTTAATTTCAGTCCTGGACGGCCACAGCGTCTGCAGGTTTAACTTCAGTCCTGGAGGGCCGCAGCGTCTGCAGGTTTAACTCCAGTCCTGGAGGGCCGCAGCGTCTGCAGGTTTAACTCCAGTCCTGGAGGGCCACAGCGTCTGCAGGTTACTTCAGTCTCCTTTGCGGGTTAACAGTCAAAGGTGCAGGTTCCAGGGAGAACATAGGCTTTTCTATTTTTGTAATTATCTTTAGCCAATCAGAGACTTAAATTAAGCATTTAGAGTGGGACATGGACCAAAAACCAGCAGGCAATGTGGCCCTCAAGGATTTGAGTTTGAGATCCCTGCTGTACAGGGACCATTAAAAATAGAAGGAAGAAATATGTCTTCTGTTTCTCCATTAGTCTTCATTTCCACTTTCCCTGCTCAGGCCAGTCCTAAAGTGCGTCAATGCGCTGTTTGCTGGTGGGGGGGTCGTATTGTTTTGTGAATTCCCCCCATCCCCTCCTCTGTCTTCTGTGATTAACAATAGTCTATTCTGTGCCGTCCTGAACGAGCGGGGGACACACCCATCCCAAGACAGGACCACTGGGAGAGATTTTGGGAGGGGGCCAGACCAGAGGGACAGTGCTTCAATTCTCATCTGACAGAGATGAAGTTGTGCAGGGGGGCAGCTCCTCGTGTTTTTGACTGTGCGTGTGTGTAAGTGTGTGTTGTTTGAGTGAGTGTGCAAGAATGCATGTGTATGCATGAGTTTGTGTGCATGTATTTTCGAGTGTGTGCATGTGAATGCATTTGTGAGTGTGTGTTAGAGAGAGAGAGAGAGACTACGTCTCTGCATCTCTGTGAGAGTGTGTGTGTGTGCGTGCAATGCACATATGAGTGAGTGTACGTATGTTTATACTATGTATGCACGTGTAATTGCCCATGTATGTTTGAGTGAGTGGGCATGGGCGTGTGTGTGTGTGCACGTGTGTGCGTGTGTGTGAGAGACTGGGCATCTGTACGATTTTGACGATGCCTCTGTGGATGCGAGCATGTTTGTACCCCAGCATGGCCCCGCCCACAGGCTGAATATCAGCAGCGTGTTTCTGTGCCGTGTCTGTGTGTCAGTCTGAGCGCACAGCCTAACAGTCTGTGTCTGCCCCCCCACCGCCACCCCCCTCGTCACTCTCCTTCCTCAATCTGATATCATGTACAAAAATGATTCCCTCATACCCTAACGCAGACATAATGCCATCCATCAGCCCAGAGAAAAAACAGATCCCTCATTCAACACGGCGCTCCGATGGGAGCAATCAGTCTAACCGCAAAAAGGGCAGCCTTTGAACCGACTCAGCCATTGTCACATGCATAAATACAAAGTGCACGGGCCCGCGTCTGCGTGAGGGCAATTATATAATTATTACTTGTCTTATTGTTGCGCATAAGGAGGGCTTTTGTGCCGCTGTGGAATGCGGTGCGCTTGGCATTTTTCAGCAAAAGGGCAGTTTTCTCGAACCCGTGCCAAGTCGGGGTGGAGGGTGAGATCACGGCTGGAGATGCCCACTCGCTGGAGTCGTGGCGCGGCGGACTTTCCCTCCCTCTCCCGGGGAACACCAGCAGGGGCGTTTTGGGGGGGGGGGGGGGGTTGGGAGTGGGCGGGGGGACGAGGGGATCAAGGCCTGGGCTAAGATGAGGGCAAGGTAACACTGCACAGCGCAGACTATCGGTGGATCATTTCCATATGACATTTGCTCATTTGCCACCAATTTATAGATTGGGGGAGGGGGGCAAAGAGGGCTGTATCCATTACCTGGACTTTTAATCTGTTGCCAACTTTTAATTTTTTAATTAGTCCCAATCATTCACGTTCCATGGCATTTTAGATACATTTCCTCATAAGCTGAATACTGTTCTTGCATACCTGTATGAAGCACTAATCTCAACCTTGCCAGCATTGGTAGACACAACCGGTAAGATAAGTGACCCAAGATAACAAAAAAAAACACACATTCACTCCAGTACTCCAGGAAATGAATTTCCCACCTTTATCATAGATGTGTATTTTCACAGTTCTATTGTGTTGTCATACCCAAACGCTGCTTTAAAATGTATGGCTATCAGCACTATGGTCTGGTCCCGAATCCTGAGAATCGCATCAGAGAGCGAGTGTTTGTGCTGAGAAAGTTGCCTCTGTCACACCGCGTGAGAGTGACCCCCTCTGGTTGACTGGGTAATTGCAGCCTGTCTGGGTAGACCGCGCATGAAGTGTAATCCTATCAGCTCCAGGCCAGGAGGGCCACAGTGCCCGCTGGCTTTGAAGTCTCCTTACCATTCACAGCCAATACAGGCCTTGGAAAGCACCACTTAAGTGCTGAAACACCCAAAAATACCAGCATACACACACACCTACGCTCCAACTCTGGAGATGTGCACTCCTGTGAAAAAGCAACAGCTGCACGGTTTAGCCTGTTGACTGCAGGACGTTACAGTCATATGTAAATGATTCCACAAGCGAAGCATATAAATAAAAGAAGCCAGCGGTAAACCTGTGTTTAAAAAAGAACATTTTTCTTTTGTAAACAAGATAGTGAAAAAATGTCCTATATGCAACAAAGCAATAACTCAGCCTCTCAAAGAACCACAAGGAGAGCGGAAATAAGGAAGGAAAACGTATGTGTGCATATATGAAACTCCATTAAGAGAGACACGTGTGGAACCACAGAGGAGAAAAGGGCGGAATGCTGAATAATGTACCGCCTCTTCAGGATTCTAGGCCTCTCACACCAGGAAAATGCAAAGAGGACAGCAAAAAGATCCACGGTCACACTGAACGCGATTGCGCAATTACACCAAATGACATCATTACTAGAGCAATGCCCCCGCTCCCCTGTGTCCACCCACGCCATCCCGTTTCTCTCTCTCCATCTCCCTCCGCCTCTCCCTCAGTCCCTCCCGTCTCTCGGTCACAGATTCTCGTTGTGGTAGCCAGGCGACAGGTGGAAAGCCCAGCCCCGTCGTTTCCAGTCGCGTGTAAACGCGCTCACGTCCGACCGCACTAACGGAGCCCTTTCGGCGGGTAGTCTTGGAAACGGCCGAAGTGCCACACCGCCGCACCGCCGCTCTCCCCCGCATCGATCCCACTCGCCACCGCATCTCTCACCACAAGGGACACGGCCTCAGACCAGAGACTGGAGCCGTGCGCTCCAGCACAAACCGGAACGTGTCAATACTGCCGCAGCGAAAGAGGAATGGGAAAGTTCAGATGTCAATCATAATAACATTTTAGTGAATCCAGTTGCAACAAGTCCATACGGAATAATCGCATTTTGCGATTTAGGTAATTTTTTTTATACTCCCCCCGCTTTATATATCTGCTAAATGACTAAATTGCAAAGTAAGGTAATATTACGATTATTGCTGGGGTATAACTGCTTTATTAAACCTTCACTAAAGATACAGTATATGACACAGGTAATTCCCCAAGGGCCACAGTAACAGCTGGCTCATATTCCAAACGGTTCCCCTACAAATGCGGCAACACCATGATTCTCTGAACAGAGCGGGGACCTGACTCCACCTTATAATATAACGACAGCGTGTTCTAGTGTGGGACCAACAGGGGTTTCTAATCCTCTCCACGGTGCTTACACTCTGCGGCTGATGTGAAGGTGTATGGAGTACATGCTGAACAAGGGCGTGGAATGTGAGGAGGTTATACTTTCACAGTAATCACCCATGGGGCATATTATGTCCAAACTGTCTTTAGGTGTGATGATGGTGATTGACAGGGAGCGCTGAATTGTTTTAAACATACATTTTCAGCTACTGAGATGAGCAAGTAACATTACTTTTAATGCAGTAAGAGTTTTTTTTTAAAGCCCATTGTGGTTAGACACAAATGTCACCTGAAATTTCCCCAGACAGGTATTACGAGTTTCCCTCCCTTAGTCACAGCTCATATAGCACATTTCAAATAATGCAGGCAGATGATCAATAGCCCCATTTTACATGTGTTATCATAGCCTCTCTGATAACACATGCCTTAACTGCCCCGCACAGCAAACGGTAACATGTAAGGTGGGCTGAGGCATCTGACAGGAACGTAATTAATAGGCTAATGCGTCACCGAAGGGGAATTTGATTCCAGAAATCGCTAATTTATTCACATAGGTTACTAACAAAACAGACACTTATGCAAAAGTGCTAGTGTGGTGCTGTGATACAAGGAAGAGTTTTGTTACCTTAAGACTGGGACAGCGGTTTGGGTAACTACCAGCTCATCTGCAATAATGGAGAGACAGTGGGGGTATTAAATAAGCACAAAAATGACGAGATTCTAGAGCTTAAACAATCATTTGAAGCCTTGTGATAATTTTGCGTTCGAGAAGACTGGCGAGAAAACCACGACTAGACAGTGTCACCAAGAGTTAGAATTTGGTAACTGCAATGATGTGCTGAGAAAACATCCAATATATTTCCCCCGTGCACGCTCATTTGGGTTCAGTTTACCTTTCTCTGGACTGGCGTAAATTTCCTGCTTTATATATTGAGCTAATATAATGCTATTGATGTTACTGCATGCATTTAACTGAAATGTGTGGGGGTTTTGAATAACGAGAGTGAAACAAAAGAAGTATGGAAAGTGGGACTTCCCTCACTGTTTCTACTCAAATGTGTGTTTTCGACGTTTAAATGTCATATCGAAAAGTTCACATGGCATTCGCTATTTGAATGTTCAGAACTTTAAGAGCCATAAAACCTGACTAGCGAATGTCTTGCGTCATAGGTGTGTTGCACATTATTTGAAGAATAAAGAGTCGTCTTCCCGTTCACCTGTGCATTGGAGTTACTTCATTCAACCAAACTTTCCATAAAGGGGAAGGTATAGTTGGGCCTTGCTTCTCCTACTGCAAATGAGTCGCCACAGCTACCTAGCGAAGAATATTCAGCTATATAGCCTATAATTAAACGGGTTACAATGCAAGCTTACCTGAAAAGCGGAAAAAGTGCTGCGTCGGCTCATAACTCTTCTTCTTTAATCTCTAGCCATCTAATGGGCACAACAATTTACATATGAATCCTTCTGTTCAATCAACATCTCTGTCAGGTCTTTAAAATCTTTTTTGTGTAGCCTACCTTACAATTAGAGTTCAGATGTTTTGAAACGCGCGTGCAACCGGAAAATGTGGAGGGGGCAGGATTTTACGTCCAATGAGATCCCTGTAGGCAAAACCAGGCGGCACTGTTACATCCAATCAGATTTTTTAGATGCCCACCCAGTTTGTCTCACAAAGCCTCTAGCGGTCAAAAATATAGGAAATGTAGCTGCAGGAGTGGTCTCCCTCTGCAGATCATGTGTTGGTTTGACAGCTAGGCCGCCATAAACTCTCAGTGCAGCTTCTCTCACAGTTGCCAGTGTCATGCTATGAGTGAGATGACCAAAGAGCAATAAGGATCCCAATGCCTGTAGAGTTACAATACTCTAGACATGATTGGCTTATGCTTATCTTGGTTGATTTTCGAGTGCCTGTGGTTGCAGGTCTTTTGAGTGTCAATCTGCTGACTTGATTGATCTTTTTTCACTGCATGCATTAAAAACCAGTGCTACCTGCCAGCTATTGGCTATGCTTGATAGCGTGTGATGAATTCATTACTGTATTCTTAATATAAACTGACCATGACAAGGTACCTGGCCCATTAGAAATAGGCCTTGTGCTTTGTGTAGTGATATCATGAAGAAAAAAGGTCTGAAATGATGCAAAATGTCCACAGATGAAAAGCAGATGGGATTTTTTTTTTAATTAAAAATGCAAGGAAAAATTTGTGTGGTAAAACAATAGCTGAAAACAAATTCATAGTGCAGAACACATTTTAACAGGGAATATTATTGTGCTTCTAGCTTATTTACAGAAATATGACTTTATTCAAATGTATTTTCCATTTAAATGTTTAAATGTTTTTCCTAACATCAATGTAAAAGTTGATATATAAACCTTTCTTAACACTTTATAAGCCTGCATTTAAGCATTAAGTATGTTCATGACTCCTTATATTTTGCTCCATAAAGTCTGAGGGTTTAGCTGTGTTTCACATCAGTGTGTAGATATAGTCTTATTTGCTGCTGAGTGAATATCTTTAGGTTAACAATTTAGTCTTTGTAGTCACTGCCACCTTGGAATAATTTAATCTGCTAAGGAAATAAATAGTCACGTAAAAATATTCACTTCTCACACGAAAGCAGTGCTTTTATTCGCTGTGTGTGTCCGTCTGCGCAACTGCTTAGGAACGCGCTCGTCCCTCTGCCCCTTTAAGGTGTGCAGGCGCACGCGGGTGCACAAAATGGGAGGCAGGGCTGCAGTAAGGCTGCGTCCTCGGGGCTGTCTCACGCGGCGTTGCTCAGTCCAAACACGTTGTTGCTGCCCGGCGGTGTGCCGCGGCCGTGCTTCTGCACGGCGAGCCGGTGGCAGTCGATGTGGCGGAGCTCCACCCCGAAGAGGCCGAACAGCACGAAGAACGCCATGACGACCACCCACTCGCAGACGGCCGCGAACGAGCGGTGGCCGGTGTTGTGCAGCACAATCGCTGGGGGGGGGGGGGGGTCAAGGAACACAAACAGGCACCACAGTACGAGAGGAAACTGGCCCCACAAGACCATATCCACTTAACCAGTAGCCTGTGAGGTGTGACAGTTTCTACTGTACTGTGTACTCTACTGTGAGTGTACACGTGCACATGCATGTGCATACATACAGTATGTGTGTGTGTGTGAGTGTGAGTGTGTGTGTACGTGTGTGTGTGTGTGTGTGTGTGTGTGCATGCAGATGCATATGTACATGTCTGTGTTCGTGAGTGTGTGTAAGCATGTGTGTGTTGGGGAGGGGGGGGGGCGGGTTCATTAATACACATTACCATTATTCTCAGCTGTGACATATTGTCCTTTGAACAAAAAGTTAGTGTTACTTTTATCCAACTCACATACATCATTACACTGTAAAATGTTCAGTTCTTAATTCATCTCTAAGAGTCTGCATGAGTCTAACTGGGATCAAATACTGTACACCTTATCACAGTTGATTTAAAACAGTTGATTTGATATCTTACTGTGTACCAGTTCCCACTTCTACAAAAAGTCCACAAAAAGTAGCTTATAAAACCATAGAAAATGCATAACTTTCCTAAATTCTCCACTCAAGAGTCCAGGACAATTCCCCATCACCCTCCCACATCCAACCACCACACCCCCAAAATCTGTTCTGGCCCGAGTCTATTAGACTTTACTGCTCTCTAAACCACTATAGTTCTACAATACAGCTGGGGAGGGAAGATAAAACAGCAGTCTGCAACAAAGGGAATATCTGCCCTGATTTAGAGAAAAGCCAAAAATGTCGTCTTTTAGAGGCTTTGGAGAGGGCTCTAAGATGGCTGCAGATCAGGCCTTTGGCTCTGCCTGCGTTCTCTTCCTCTTCCTCTTCCTTTCTCGCTCTGTCTTTTGCAGCATTGTGGTTTTGTCTTTATTTTAGGACATTGGCAACAGTCACACCATGCAAGTGTCTTGTCATCCCCACAAACAACAAGCAGCCCTCTGCAGTCCCTCCAATGATAATATGCAGCATAGTCACACAGCATGTATTGTGTGCATCGCTATCTCTCAGCCCTCAGTCTGGAGCTTCCTTTTTCTTTCTCACTTCTCTGCACTTATGGTTTCTGCTTTTCTTCTGTAGTTCAGTGAATGTGAGAGAGCTTTTGTGTGGTTACAGTAGCAAGCCCAAGTTTATTCACATTTAGAGAGAAGGAGGGGGAGAGCGGAGGGAGGGAGAGTCATATGACCCCCACCCCCCCAAATCTGGACTGAAGGATACTGATGAAGATGAGGACGGTGCAGATGCTGCAGAGGACGATGCGGACCGGGCCCACCCTGTGACGGTCTTGGCATGGCTCCGCCTTGTAGGTAAGCCAGACCTGAAGCCAGAAATAGGTCAGACCCCCAAAGAAGGCCAGAAATACTCCGAATAGGTGGACCCCCAACAGTACAGATTTCTGAGAGAGAGAGAGAGAGAGAGAAAGAGCGAGCATATTTTAATTTAGCATGTTCCTTTGCTAAATCTTATGCTTCAGTAATATTGACAATTTTCTGTGACTATTTTATCAGTATTATTTTTGCCTAGTATGACTATTATTATTATTGTAAATGCTTTTGAAAAAATACACCATATAATGGGGATACCCTTGATCCTGGGTGGTGGTCCCTGAATCAGAAAAGGTTGAAAACCCCTGACCATTCATCCATCACAGGGCACACACACCATTCACTCACACACTCATACCTATGGACAATTTATAGTCTCCAATTAACCTAAACTGCATGTGTTTGGACTGTGGGAGGAAACCGGAGTACTTGGAGGAAACCCACACGGACACGGGGAGAACACGTACCCTCCACACAGAAATGCATTAAAAGCAGGCTGCGACAGGAGAAGACTGCACCTGGAAGTTTCCGATGACAGAGATGCCCAGAGCTGAGATGAAGCCCAGAACCAAGCTGGCGGTGTTGACCTTGCTGTTCAGTCCAAAGTCTCTGATCTGCTGGAATCTCAACACCCCAACCCATATCCCTGAGAGAGAGAGAGAGAGAGAGAGAGAGAGGAACCGCATCACCACAAACAGACTGACAAGCTGCTCTTGGAACGTGAGGGCAAATGTATATGAAGAACAAATACAACTCACCCAGAAAGGCACATATGTTGAGAAGCTGAGAAAAGACACAGCTCTGAGGGTTGTGGGTGCCGCATTCACTGAGAGAGAGGGGGGGGGGGGGGTAAAGACAGAACAATGGAAAGAGGAGACCAAAAATTCAACTGATACAAAACAACAAAAGTGTACATGATGTCTAAATAAAATCTGAGAATCTGCATTTGCTGTGTGCCCCTGTTCGTGAGATCCAGAATACAGGATATGATTCATAAAATCATCATAACCCTCAATCACGCCTGCTTCTCTGGTCCTAGCTCTGTGCCGTGTCCATGACTACACAGGTGAAAGGTGATTAAGCAAAACAACAGCATACCTGATATAAGGAACTCCATTTGTTAGATTAACTGTTCTATTTATTACAGCCACAGCACACCTGTATTGGGAAAAAAGACTAACATGAGTTTTTCAACAGGCCACACAAACTCACAAACTCACTCAGGTGCACACACACACACACAAACTCACTCAGGTGCACACACACACACACACACAAACTCACTCAGGTGCACACACACACACACAAACTCACTCAGGTGCACACACACACACACACACACAAACTCACTCAGGTGCACACACACACAAACTCACTCAGGTGCACACACACACACACACACAAACTCACTCAGGTGCACACACACACACACAACACACACAAACTCACTCAGTGCACACACACCACAACTCACTCAGGTGACAACACACACACACAACACCCTCAGGTACACACACACAACAAACTCACTCAGGTGCACACACACACAAACTCACTCAGGTGCACACACACACAAACTCACTCAGGTGCACACACACACACAAACTCACTCAGGTGCACACACACACAAACTCACTCAGGTGCACACACACACACACAAACTCACTCAGGTGCACACAAACACACACACACAAACTCACTCAGGTGCACACAGACACACATACATTACTTACATAAACATAAGCGCTCTTGCACACACAACCCAGCCACATGTATTTAGGCAATGCATGTTTCAGAGAGAGAGAGAGAGAGAGAGAGAGATAATATTTTATTATGCTCCATTGCATATTCTTATGCTCCGGAAGTATTTGCTCTGCAGTAGTTCATGTTAATACAGAATCTCAAAAACAAGCCAAAGGGAATATGCTATAAACACTGAGTGGACACACCCAGGTAACATTCCCACAACACTTCAGCAACGTTTGTTTAACAATATGTCACCACATTGCCATGGAAACATCATTTAGCAGGCTGTTAGGGGGGATTATATTTGTGAGTGACTGTGAGAAAACTGCTATAGATTTTCTGTACTCACACTGCCCACATCCCCGCAGCACCCCCAATGGCCAGGAGGATAGGAAGCAGTGCCCATGCCCACATTGCTGACCAATCAGATCACCTGTGAAACATTCACATGAAAGTCTCCCAATTCCAAGTAATCTCAGTTAACTCCTCAAGATAAATGTAAAGTTACATCAGTGTGATGTACACACTTAGCGTCAAACAACACATGAACACGAGCAAACATAATTGTAAGAACATCACCATTCATCTAGTCTGCTGCTACAGAATTGTTCATGGATTAACACAAAGCTCTCGAGTTAGCATGGTTATTTATTACATGCTTTGCTGTTGCAACCATAAACACTTTCCCCAGTTTTTGCCCTTCCGTTCCAACGTCTTAAGTGAAAATAATGTTTCAGGATAGAATATTAAAGACCAGAAAGGAAGAGTGCTGAGATGGACAGAAGGACATCAGTAGACTGACAGAAAAATGAGATGAACGCTTGGAAAGGTGCAATAAGTAAAAAAAAATAATAATAAAAAACTTTGAAAGCAGGCCAATTAAAAAACAATGAGAGCAATAAAACCAGGCTGACTTAAACGTGAGTATGGAGTGGCAGAAATAGAACAGATAGCCTAACAGAAGAGAATCCTTTCTGGGGAAAAGAGCATGAGCTGGGTAACGAAACATGCCAGAGACATTCTCTGGCATTAGGAATCTACCAGCTACGCACTACATGGTGTAGTGGTTGCAGATACTGGTCCTGGAGAGCCAAATGCTCTGCCGATGTTCATTTTCAGCCTAAAATGAAACAGTTCTGACCCCAGAAACCAGGTGAAGTGAACTGTTTGACTTGACTGGTTTGGTTACACAATTCAATGTAGTGCTGAGTGCCACAATGGCAGCAGGCCGACAGCTCTCCGAGACCAGGGTTGGATGTCCTTGGCAGACGCAGGAAGACATTTTTTTGTGGGCCACAACTCTGGTCACCCAACATCATCATTTAAGATTTATAAACAAAAAAATGCCAGTTTCGTTCTAAAATCAAAGCTGAAAAAGGCAGAGGAACAAGTACATTGAGAGAGAGAGAGCAAGAGAACGAGAGCGAGAGATTGAAAATGAGGCAAAAAGATGATATTGAAATTAAGATACTCACAGACAGCTTTGCGCATGCAGTGAGTAACTGACCTCAGACATCCTCTTAAACTCCTCCACATCCTCAAATTGAAAAACACTCCGCCTCCTTTAGCTGATATTACCGTAGTAATTACAACAGACTGCCGACTCCTGACTGCTTTGTTTTTGCCTAGATCAGTGTGAAAGATGCCCTTTGGCCTGCGTGTGGCGCTTGGAGTTATAAAGAGCCTGGCATGCTATTACATTTGTCAGTCATGCAGTGTTTTAACTTTGAACCGTCTCCACCTTTAAGCACAAAACACCATAGGCCTTTGGAAAAAATATAGTGCCAAATAAATATATAAATATATATATATTTCAACAAATACAACAATGTTTAAATTCTGTATCTGGAATTGAGCATGTGTGTGGTGTCTTAGATACATTTTTTACGTTTTTGTCAGCTTGTTAGCTGAAGTCACTTGATTAATTCAAACGAGATTGAGTATTATACAGATACTTAAATCAGGACACTAAACTTCCTCTGCTATCGTTCCTACTTCACCATTGCCCTTTATGTTGTATTGTATTGCCTATATATCGTTTCACTATGTGCATTTATTGTGCGTTCAGGCTGGACCTATGTAATTGTGCTGCAAATGCAATTACTGCCAGACTAGTGGCTACGACGTGTATCGATAAAAAGCATAACAAGCCTTTTCTATGCCTACTATAAACAAGGCCATGAATAGAAACCGCTACAGGTATGTTTTTTCATTCATAATAAGTCCTCCGGATAAAATAATCTGATAAATGAATGAAATGAATGAGGCTGTTATAACAGCCTTTCATTTAACCGCAGAAGTCCTGGGAACGACAACTCCTTATATCGCCTGCTTGAACAGCCCTACACTTAGCCTGATCTTCTTCTTGTGTTAGAAATTTCCGGACACTTTTGTATTAGCGGGACAAATTTGGCCCAGCAAGTTTTATGTTTCAAAGCACTCATTTAACAAAGATTGTCATGAGTTCAACCTCATAGCTAACTTATTCATTCAAAGCCACACCTACTCCCAAGACCGCATTCAGTTAACAATATACTACTCATTTTCAGTATTGTCAATCTTCACATGTTGTACTTGGTATGAAGAAGGCAAGAGATGAATACATGTTCTCTGGCCGTAAAAGACTTCTATTTATTTAACTGTTGTGTTATGGGCCAAAAATTTGTTAAAAATAAAAAAAATACTGCAGCCTCTGAAAGGGATCAGGCTATCTACAGTGACTTCAAGTCATGAATAGAAAAAACATGGAAAGTGCTCCACCCTTTCGTCCCAAACATATCTAATGGGAGCAAATTTGTCTTTCCTACAGAGAACAAGTCTTGTTGCACAATTGTTTAATATTTGTTGAGATGGCATGAAAGGTTTGCAGTGACACAAGCACGGAAGATACCCTGGCAGGAGCCTCCTTACCGGATCTTTACACTCCAACAGGAAGCATCAGCCCAATGTAAGCACGTAGGTCTGTTTCATCCAACTCCTTCCAACTACTGCCAAACACTCGTCTTCCTTACATGTACGTCATTTTCTCAGTAGGGTGTGTGAAAAGCTCAAAAGAGGATTTTGTCTTGGACATAGATACTACATATTTGGTGAGCCCTAGATTCATTCTGATCATGTTGTTTAGACACTGCCTGGCAGCTCATACGGGGTTGAGGACCATGATGTATTGCTATTTTTTGACATGAACATGTCACGGCTCCCATCTCATTGGGGACCCCCCTCCTTATCAAAGCTCTCACGGTCAGAATCCTACTCAACATCATCCTCCATTTCAGATGCTTCCTCCTAGATTTCACAGTCTCCTCCACTTCATTGTCATGATCAAAGAGGATCAAGAGCTTTGTGGGCAGTAAATCTTTTTCAGTTTGAAATACATAGATGGCGCTGCAGAATCAAACGTAGAAAAGACCCCCAAACCCACTCCACCCCAACCGTAAAAAGTGGGGTCAGGGTGGAGTCCAGGCAGAATCTTGTTTGGGTCAAATTTGATCAACGGAACCCATAACTTTTTGCTGCTGCATGACATAACAGTAACATGGTGGTTGAACGTGACACTTCCCAGTTGTCTTTAGGCAACAACAAAACAAATGTGCATAATTTTTTTATTATTCAGTCATTTCAGTGTACTTTAAAACATATTTTTCTAAGCATAAATTTCCCACTATAAAAGTTCACCCGAACCGTCTGGACGTGGTAATGAGAACTGTCAGTTAGCTATGATTGACAGACCGTGCCCCGTTACCATAGCTACCCCCATGATACGCGCTCTTTTTGGGAGACTTTTCACAAGCTAGCTAGCTTAGTAGTATATCAAGTATCGATAGATAGCTAAGGTAAGGACGTTGACTTATATCCAATTATAATTTTTGCTATCTAGCTTGCCAAGTTAAGATAAAAGCACAACTATAACGTCCTCATAAAAGCAAACTAGCTAGCTAACATTATCGATAACATTGCCTTATGAAAGCAAACTACCTAGCTAGCTAACGTTAGCTAGCTAGCTATATGAATTAACCAGAATAATCTAATAGTCCTAAAGCACTCTAATTTAAGTGAACCTAATGTTAGTCAAATATTTGCATTGTCTTGCCTGTAAGCCAGCGGCGCAAACTATGGGTGTCGAGTTATCCATGGGTTTACGGGGCGTGGTTACTGTGTTCGTGACGCACCAAGTTGACAACTTTCTCAACCGGTTGAAAATAGGACGATAAATTTAAAACGCATATTTCTCCAAAAAAACAGAACGGACATATTGAATACTTTACTCATTGTGTTTCTTCAATGCCTCTTGTGCAAATAGCACATAAAACCGAGAAAGTGTGAAAATTACCATGGTACTCCTTTAACAACCAAGTTTCTTTGCCAAAACAAATTAGACCCATAACACCACACATGGAACAAAATTTGAGACTTTCAAAATTCAATAAAACGGTGAAACTTGATTCTGTATTGCTTACATTACTATTATTCTTAAGGATATCATGAAGCCTGGTCCTGGTAAAAACAAATTATATTTCTGACATATCTTAACTTGGACAAAATTTATCTAAAATGTCCCATATTTAAAATGGGACAAAACGGACCCTCACACAACAGGAAGGTTAAATCACTTGAGTTTTCATTTCTGATAGAAAGGTAATCTCTCCCCTGCTGTCAGATGGGGCGTTCTCTAGCAGAATTAGAGCAGCTCTGGGTGACGTACCCCATGCATTGCGGCATCAGGTCCCAGCGTCTCACAGCCGAAGCTATTTTTTACAGTCTCTGCTCACAGCCGAAGTCATAGTGGCTGATTTACAGCTCTTCAAAGTGATCTGTGCATGACAAACACAACCGCGGCGGCGGCGCTCGGCTAGCACAGTGTGCTAAACGGGGCGTCTCTCTGTTTAAAAAACTACAAGCAATAAATGAGGGCTGAAGGACCAATGATGCTTTTTAAATTTTTTAAATTTTTATATAAATATACCAAAGTATTGGTATACCAGGGCCATCAACAATTTAAAACCCATTTCAAATAGCCTTTATACATCTGCCATCAAGTTACAAACCAAAACACACAGTACACTAGAAGTGAAAATTTTTTATTCAGACATTTAAAAATTTTTTTTTTTTAAACACTAAATAAATGGGGAGCTAATTAAATGGCTAAATGTATTTGAGATGAACAGATGAGAAAATAAATGTGCATTCTTGGAAAATATTTTTTGCATTTCCACTGCCCTTCCCATCTTGTTTCCACATCAGCGCAGGTTTAAAGGACGTCTGAAGCAGGATATACAGGGTCAGTGTGAGAAGGATTAAACCGAAAATAAGGGCGTACTGTGCCCGAGCACCTTCATCAGTAAACCCTGAGGGAGGGGATGTGTGTGCCCGAGCACCTTCATCAGTAAACCCTGAGGGAGGGGATGTGTTCCTGTGTCTGTCTAAAGCAGCAGAACGGCAGACTAAACGTTGTGCGGTCTTGCACACCAATAGACACACACACCTCCTGGACAGGAAGGAAGGCCAGCAGCTAGTATCTTCATACTGTGGGAGGAGGAGAGAAGGAGGAGGAGAGAGGAAGGAAGGAGAAGAGGGTTAGACTGCATAGCGGAGAGGACGACTGACGAGACAAACATTAATTTTGTATTCCAAACATCCTGCAAATAAACACAATGAGTGTGAGCGAATGAGATCATAACAGAATACAACTTAATTTATCCTTATCCTGCATGAAATTCCTTTGCTGTGGGTAAATAAAGTAAAAATCTATAATGAAATGTAATGATTAGAACGTCAGACCAGAGCTCAAAGCCCTGCAGGACTGAAGTGCTGTGAAACGGAGGCTAAACTAAAAGCTCTGACGTGCTGAGCAGAGATGTTTCTGAGCAGCAGTCAGACAAGGGAGCGCATCCACCAACAGCCCAGCTTTAGCTCCCCCCGTAAGCCAATCAGACGCCGCGCAACAAACCACATTTCAAACCCCGACCGGTTACGGCCAGAGGGAGCAGAGCATGTGCTCTTCTGGTGCCTTTAACACTTAAAGGGGAACGACACATAAAAATCAAGATATTCCAGCAGCAAATGATTACATTTCAGAAGCCCTTTCATATGGTATGCAAGGAATGCGCTCTATGACACAGAGCAATGCAAAGGACATTTCACGCATAGCAAAATGTGTAGTCCTAATTTTGCAATGTGACGCAAACGTGTGGTGCAATTCCACACATCTCCATTAGAGGCACTAAATGTAAATACTGTTCAAAGAACTACAAGCAAAACAATCATTTCAGGTGTAAACTGCTTTGAAAAAGGTACCATCTTTGCTTTTTTCCGTTTGGTGGCGACTGAGGATGTATAACAGCAAACATTCATCTACGGGAGCCATTTTGAAATTCTCTGCTCCAAGCCTATTTGCTCCTAGCGGATTAGCCGTGGCTGCCACCTTGTGGATCAGCAGTTTATTATCTCAGGCAGGAACAGAAGAGAAGCCAGTAAGCACAAATATGGTAAATAAGCAAAGAGCTTGCGTACATCCCAAATCAGCACTGGTGTTTGCATTCCTTGTCCAGAGTGTGTAAAAGGCCCTATATATACACACACACACACACACACACACACACAGTTAGTGCTTTACTACAGAGGTGAAGTACAGTGCTTCAACCAACTCTCACACAACGAGAAGCGGATTCATTCCGCACCTTGAACTAATGCACTTGTTGTACGTCGCTCTGGATAAGAGCGTCTGCTAAATGCCTGTAATGTAATGTTATCAGAGGAGGAAACGTCTTCGGATCCTTAAGCCGAAAAAGATAAGAAAGCACTAAGTTTGAGAGAAGAAAGGGTGCTAGAAGCCCAAATTACCGATGGAGGGCATGGAGGGAGCACGTCTCCCACGGTGGGACTGGGGTAAATTAAGAACGGTGGAAATGCTGAAGGACAGAAAAAGTCAGCCGCGTGCAGCATGCAAATGCCTCTGCTGTGCACGCGGGAGAGTTTCAGTACGGCGTGTGCGCACGTGTGCAGTACCTGCGTCCACCCGCACGCCCCCCGCCAGCCCGTCCGCCCGGCCGCCTCCGGGACTCTCCATCTGGCCGTCGGAAACCGCGGTCGAGTCCGGGGAGGACCCGGTCACCATAGTGACAGTCGCTCGCGGCGACGGGCCGCACCTCAGGCCGGGCTGGACGCAGGAGTCAAAGTCCAAACCCGGGACGTCCTGATTGGCGAAAACGAGAGACACAGAGTCCCGGCGGTTAACAAAACGGTCACCCGGCACGGCAGCTATGGACACGATCAGAGTGACAGCGGCAGACCCCTGAGGCGCGGACAGACGGTGCTCACCGCCGTGTCGGACGTCTCCGCAGCTGGGCCCATCTGCACACGTGCGGCAGCTTGCGGGCTTCTGGGAGGGAAGGGGGGAGACAGACGGAGGAGAACGAACAGACGCCCTTTTATACAGCCACATTAACAAGTACACCGCAAACAGTCATATGCTTCAACAGTTAACAGAAGGGAATGAAAATACTGATAAAATGTATAAAATAGCAACATTACACTAATGCTTAGGAACATACTCAACCCTTGGAAGACTTTGTAAATCGTTGAAGGAACTCTAATGTTGTAAACGCTATATGAGGAAAAATGTCAAAGGTGTACCTGTCGGTGACACAACCAGGCGTCTCCGAGCCCAGGGTTAGTGGGAGGGGCCTCGGGGTGGAAGGCGGGGACTGGCCCATGGGGGAGGAGTCGTCTGGGCTGAGTAGCAGCCCTCGACTCGGGGTGTAGGGGTATGCAGAGGGGGAGAGGGTGAAATCTAACCCCTGCCACTGAGATGGGCTATAGGCTGATCTTTGGCAGGGCGAAGTGAATTCGCAGAGGTCCTCCACTGCCTCCACCTGCTGAGATGGAGAAAGTGCGACCAAGAGGGCAGGAGGGGAACCCCCCACTTCTGCAACAAGCTCCGATTGGCCACATGCGGCATCTGTCACCTCTAGAACGAGCATGGATTGGCTAGAAACATTCTCCGGGGTCAGGAGGGGCTCTAAGTGCACTCCTCCAATCCCTGATTGGCAGTTGACTTCCTGAGGTCTGGGTGCAGACTGGCTGGGAGCTTCAGACTCCAGCTGTCTTGGAGGGCTGTCCAACCTAGCGTAATCATGATCTGACTGACATGCGTGGGTGAGATTTACAAGGTAGGAGGCGGGTTTTACAGAGCAGGCAGCAGGACTTACAGGGCAGAGGGCGTGGTTTGCAGGGCTTACAGGGTTTGCAGTAGGGCTTATAGGGCAGGGGGTGGGGCTTACAGGGCAGGGGGTGGGGCTTACAAGACAAGGGGCATGGTTTGCAGAGCTTGCAGCAGGGCTTGCAGCAGGGCTCATAGGGCAGGGGGTGGAGTTTATAGGGCTTGCAGCAGGGCTCATAGGGCAGGGGGGAGGGCTTGCACCAGGGCAGGGGGTGGGGCTTGCAGAGCTTGCAGCAGGGCTTATAAGGCAGGGGGGGGGGTTTGCAGCAGGGCTTATAGGGCAAGGGGTGGGGTTTGCAGCAGGGCTTACAGGGCAGGGGGTGGGGTCTGCAGGGCAGGGGGTGGGGCTTGCAGCAGGGCTTAAAGGGCAGGGGGTGGGGTCTGTGGGGCAGGGGGCAGGGTTTGCATCTGCATCAGGAGTTCCTGAACAATCCTCCCGTTCTGTGTTCTGCGTGCGTGTGGGAGGAGGAGAGGCAGGGGGTGCTGTGGAGCAGGGAGAGGGCTGGGGGCGGGGGGTGAGACACAGACTGCCAAACAGGTGGTAGGTGACCCCGGGAGCAGGGGACGGGCGGGACGCAGCAGGGTGCAGGCATCTCCTGGGTGTGCCGACTCTTGAGGGGGAGCAGGGGGAGGAACAGGGGGAGGGGGCCGTCCTGAGGAGGGATGTCCGTCTCATAGAACCTACCGGAGAAATCGGCGGGACAACAAAATAAGGTTCACGCACCCACAAGTTAAATTAAGTCATAATATGAGTCCATTCTCTACTGAGCTTCACTATAGCCCAGAACAGGTAACAGAAGTGACACCAAACCCTAGAGGCCCTGCATTGGGCTAGACACCGAGCCCACCTGAACCTCAAGTCTTTATGACCCAATCCAACCCAGCCCAGCCAGACAAGCTCCAGCCAATTTTCAAGCCTCTGAACCCAACAGAGCCCGTTAAACCTTACATAAAGGTTTATCACTCCTGTGAGCTAGTTGAGCATAACAATACACCACAAAAACTGGAAGCTGTGCGGCACTGTCATCAATCGCTGTTAACAGCTGGCAGAAGTGTTGCTATGCTATTTGTAAACGTCCAGGCAGTGGGGCCGTACCCAAACCCAATGTCAAAGCACTAAAAAATAGCCCCAATATCGTGGCCAATCACAGCGTGCCATCGGGCCCTGTTGGGTTTGGGTCAGGATGCAGACCTCTACCAAACCCTCCCGTGATCAGGTCAGAAGGGCAGATGCCCATTACAGAACCGCTCCTTCTCAAAACCCCATCAGGCACATAATGTGGGACTTAGCAGCACTAAACTAACCGGCCCTACAGTTCGATGCCGTCCATGAGAGCCAGAATCAGAGTGTGGAGAGAGAGAGAGAGGGGGGGGAGGGAGGGCACCCTTACCCGACACTTTGGCGGGACTCTCCACCTGGAAGAAGCCGCCATGGAAGACCACGGTTTGGGCGTCGGCCGGAGGCTGGGGCGGGGCCTCCCCTGCGGGGCTCTCCGCCGCGCGCTGGGCCTCCGCCTCTCGCTTGGCTCTCATGGCGGCCTTCACGGCGGCCAGGCGGCTCTTGGCGGCCGCACTGGCCCCGCCTCCCCCTCCTGCGCTACCTGCTGCCGCCACAGGGGGCTTCTGCACGGGGGGGGGGGCGAGGGGGGAGGGAGAGAGAGAGAGAGAGAGAGAGAGAGAGAGAGAGAGAGAGAGAGAGAGAAACCGTATCAGCACAAACTCAGCAAAACACATTTAAAAAGTACAAATCTAGAATGAGACGGGCAAGAACAGAATTCAGTTTTAAAATGAAAAAACAGGAAAAAAAAATTCACACAAAAAGGTGTGTGGCCGTGTCCACCTTTGCTGTCCGTTTGATTCGGGGAAGGGGCTTGTGTTCCTCCTGCCAGCCCCTTGACTCCGCCTCTTTCAGCACACTGAACTTCCTGTTCACATCCTCCACCTGGGCGAGAGAGAGAGGGGCAAAAAGTGGCATTTACAGCTTATTCACAGCTGATCTGCTATGACACAGAAGACTGGTGGGGATGGAGCAGGTTACATCAGCGAGTCAAACGGCAGGCTCCGCCCACCTGGTAGAACACCATGTCCCAGAAGCCCTGCAGGTCGGTGCAGGTGGTGGTCTTCTCCCCCCTGCCCAAGGCGCAGTCGTCCACCAGGCCCTGGAACTGGCCGAAACGCTCCCTAATCAGCAGCCGGGCCTGTCCCACAGCGGTGCGCACCCTCTCTCTGACTGCAGCCGGAGAGAGCGGGGCGTGGGGCGTGAGGCGCGGCGTGTGCACGTACACGCGTGTGCGCGAGGAACGCAAGCCAGATGCGTGTCCCCCGACACAGTTCAGTATCGCACTTTCACAATCCTGCATAAAACGCTCTCCACATCATCGGCACTGGAATTAAAGTGCGTAGCGGGATATTAAAGGTTATTACACACTGCAGTATACATTAAAAATGACTACATCCTAATTAGATTACATGCTGAGGGGTTCATGTTGAAGGAAACGGTCATAAGCTCATGTTTTGATCCGTTAGTTTTGATTTGTTAGGATCTCCATCATACCAGAGCTTCACTTTCCTACCTACACACTCCTGTATCCAAGTAACCTGAGCGTTTATTCTCGCCTCTGGCTAAAGCTAGGTGTATTGTGAGTGTGGTAACTGGCCCATAGGCGGAGTCACGATCATGTGACTGGCGACGGCCAGCAACCTGACGGGTGGTGACCTCACGGCAAGCCGGCGGCTGAAAGGAGCGTGGTGTCAGCGCAGCGGTGCATGCTGGGACGGGTTACTCACTCTCCTCGGGAATAGAGGGCTCCTCGACGCGGGGGTCCCACTGCTCGCACAGCCCCGTCAGTCTGCCCGCCTCGCTGGCCATCACTGCCCTGTGAGAGGCGGAGCCACAGGCGCTGTTACCCAGCTCTTATGAGTAAACACCCCCGCCCCCTTATTACACTGTGACCCAGCACCCGGCGTCCACGCATGCCTTTCCTCACCTGAAATACGGGACGTCGTGCTGGGGCTCCTGGGAGTTTGAGGGAGACTGAGGGGCCGCAGGATTAGGAGAGGGAAGGGTGGTGGGAGAGGGGCATGAGTGCTCGGGGGCAGCGGGAGGGTCTGAGACCACCCCAGCGGGTGCGTCATCCCGGCTGAGGAAATGAAACAGACAGCACACCAAATGAAACAGACCGCACCAAATGAAACGGACCGCACAAGAGCAAGACTCCGCCCACCGCAGCCACAGTACAAGCTTCTCAGCTACAGGGCGAGAGAAAGGGCCAGAGAGCTGAGGAACATGGGAGGAGTGTTCAGAGAGGAGAGTACAGAGGACAGCTAGAGAGGCGACATGGCACCATGTTGAAGATGACAGACAGACAGAGACAGAAAGACAAAGAGAGACGGACACCAAAACAAAGAGAGAGACAGACAGTAAGGGAGAGAGAGAGAGAGAGAGAGAGAGAGAGAGGAATAGAGAGAGAGAGAGAGAGAGATAGAGAGGGAGAATAAGAGCGAGAGGAGAGAGAGAGAGAGAGAGAGAGAGAGAGGGAGAATAAGGAGAGAGAGAGAGAGAGAGAGAGAGAGAGAGAGAGAGAGATAGAGAGGGAGAATAAGGGAGAGAGAGAGAGAGAGAGAGAGAGAGAGGGAGAGAGAGAGAGAGAGAGAGAGAGAGAGAGAGAGAGAGATAGAGAGGGAGAATAAGAGAGAGAGAGAGAGAGAGAGAGACTTGAGGGCAGCCGGTACCTGGGGCTGGGCGTGAGTAAAGCATCATTGGACGGGGTGTCCGTGGCGGCAGGCAGGAACAAACCGAGGCCAGCGGGGGGTTCAAACACAAACCCCTGGGGGGCAAAAGAGGAGGGGGGCCTCTCGTCCTCCACGGCGTCTCGCTGAAACGGTTCCTCTCCTCCTTCAGAAGGGCTAGCTGGGCTGAGAGGCGTGCATGTCTGCATCTCCACCTCCCTTCCCTCCACCGTCTCTCCTTCAGCGGCTGCAGGCTACAGGCGCAAAGCAAACTAAATGAACACACTCAGCGCTGTGCGCTAACACCAGGACATTAAAGGCACAATTATGTCCCATTAACAACCGACTGAGGGTCTAAAATATTTTATGAAATATCCCCTTGTTCCCCCAGAGCCAAGCCTTATTAAGGAACATGCATGTATCCGTTTTTTCAGTTTTTTTCTCCCCCCATATTCAAAATTTACCAGCATGCATTAACCCCTGCTTCTGATGTTCCAGGAAATCCTTCTCTTTTTCCTGAATTAGATAATAGGACCAATTACAAGTATGATGCTGGGAGAGGAAAGAGAAAGGTTTCTTACCTTGTTCTCAGTTGCTTGCGAGAGTGGTTTGGCATTGCCTGTAAAGTAAAAAAATAATAATAATAATTTTAATCACCATAACATAAGCACATTTACAAAATAAGCTTCAATGATGGCTGACATCTGCTGGGAGAGCTACAGGCCAAGTAAAGTAGGCATACTTTAGCAGTCATTCTAAGTGAGAGGGAAAATATTCCACATGCTTCTGCTGCCCCCTGCTGGTAATGGCTGCCATGACAGTGGTGGCTTTTTTTTGTACTTTATGTGTTTAGAGCTGCTCTTCGGAGGCGCACAAACATGCTTAACAGGGAGACAGGGAGAGGGTCACACGGTACAGCCTTTTATTGGATGTAAATATTACCATCTTTTTTTGCGCTTTTGCCCTTGGTACCTGGTGCAGTTTTCCCCTGGCCAGGGGCAGGGGCAGTTTGGGGTTTCTTGGCGGCTTTGGCTGCTTGCGCTCGTGCCGTCCTCTCAACTGCACGAAAGCGACATACTGATTAAAATCCTTAATCCTTACAGAGTCAGCTCCTTAATAAGGACAACACAATGGCACTGCCACGGTCCACTGACCCAACCTTACCTGGCGCAGTTCTGCATCCACCAGCAGGGGGCGCTGGCTGGGGTTTCAGGGCCACACGAGGCTTTACTGGCTTGACTGCAGGCTCCGCTTGAGGGAGAAAAAAATAAAACGACATCAGCAGAGAAAATCTAACAAGACTACACATTTAAAAAATAAAAAAAAACGTGCACACTGCATGCCAGATGCCATTTGTAAAGCAGAGATCACAACACAGAACCCCCATTATGCAAATATGACACATGCAAGTGAAGCCAATTTGCAGCATAAATGAAAAAGACTGGCGAGGTGAAAGGAACCCAGGGTACAGAGGGAAAATGGAAGGTGCTCAAAATGCAAATAATAATCAAAATGGAAGGAGAAGCCTTTTCCTGAGTCATTACCTGTCACAACACGGTGAGTGGGACAAGGGGACATGCTGGAATGAATTTCTGGCTCTTACAAATAAAGAGATTCTTGTCTTGTTTCTTAAAAGGAATCTGTTCTTTAATGCAAATAAACCTGCTTTAGAGACCATAGTTAACATGTCACAGGCATCAGAGTGCAGGCAGAGGTCAAGCCAGTACAGTCTATTGGAAGCTCCTGTGCTCCCTAAATGTGAATAAATGCTTATTTCCAATCACAGGTGCTCCATATTGGGCAGAAGGGCAGAGAAGAACAGGCCTCTGGCCAGACAGCACACACATCCATGAGCCATGCTGGGAAAGTCGCGAGATAAGACAAAGGAGGTGAACATTTCAAACAGGCAGGGTTCGGCTGAAGGAATGCTATTAAAATTAACCAACCTTTCCTGTGCGCCGAAACATTCTCTTTCTGTGCAAGGGGCTGGCAGGACCAGTTCAGCGTGAGGTAGACAGGACACAAAAGAATTCATTTCACATGAAAAGGAATATCTGAAAGAGCAGACTTTTGAAATGCTAATCTGCTCGGAAACTTAACCAGCGAAAAACAAATGCTTTGCCAGATTTGGTGTACTTTCACAAATACTCATACATATTTATACAGGAGCATACGTAAAGGTGACATTTGTTTAAATAGATTTTTGATTTTTTTTTTTTAAGACTAGACATTACTATGGCCATTCAGCAAAAATAGAAATGAATTGCTTTAGTGTGCATGTTAATTGCGTATCCTGCACTGGTACCTTCTGTGGGTGCTGCTGCTTCACAGACCATGTGACCTTGTTGGAGAGGGCAGTCGATGTCGCCTGATGTGAGGAGGAATAAAACAGATAACATTCCACTGATGCCAAGATTGCCTTTTAGAATTTAAACACTTGAAGGGGCTACAGAATCATCTTTTCCCCAAATTGTTATTTATTTTTAGAAAATGTACCCGGCTTCACTGTCGTTAAAACAACTGGTCTAGGAACATTCAATTACATTTTTCAGCAATGTAGCTACATATTGGACATTTATGTTAACCTGGGCCCATCACCTGAAAGCAGGATTAAACATGGTTAAGTTTTATAACCAGTTTAATGCCAGTCAAAAGATAAGCTTTATCTGGCAAATAAAAATGTTGCCATTCGGGCTATGGTTAAGTGTTTAAAGGCTACCCCATCTGGTTTAACAACCCTAGCATACGTTAATAACCCTAGCAGGGGGAGGCGGGGTCTCACCTTGGTCCTGGCTGGTGCCTGCGGGAGTGAGGCGAGGGGCTGAGGTTTGTACACGCCCACCTTAAAGACCCCGCCCTTCTTCTCCAGGGCCCTCCTCTCCTTCTCCTTCTGCAGCTCTTTGGCCTCCTTGTAACGAGCCAGCATCTTCTTCCTCTCTTCAACTGCCACACTAAGCTCTGATTGGTGGAGGATGAGACGGGGGGGGGGGGGGGGGATTCAATCATCATGATCCACACATTTTCCTTCACCACCTATTCATGATGTTTCCACTACTTTTAAAGGGTCACACCTCCCAAACACAAGGACCCATAACCTGTCACAACTCAAAACCATGAACAAACTACTAACATAATCACCTGAATATACCTGAAAATTGCCTGGATCATTTTTAAGAATGTGGATTCGAAATTATGCATATTACTATTTAAAAAATTTTTTATAACAATATTGAGGCACAGTTAAAAGCAGATTCTAGATAAAAGTCCACAATAATTTATTATGAGAAGTGGTCATCTTAATATTTTTTAAGATTGTTGGAGGACGTCCAAAGGATTTTAAATGAGCACAGAAACCCTGAATTAGGATGTGTACAGAACAAAATGGTGAAAGGCCCCACCCTTGTGTTGGGGAGCAAATCTTTCACCCTGTAGAGGACCAAAATGAAAATAAACACATAAATATCTCACACCATCCCAACAACGCAGTAATACATGTGCTCGATGCCATTTCAAAGTGAATTTAACTCAAACTAGATTGCAGTCACTTAAGTAGAAAGGGTAATAGGTTGAAAGGATCACTTTTGTCCTTGGCAGGCAGAGGTGCCCCGTTGTCCGCTTCCTCTAGCGGCCCCGCCAACAACACGTCCAGGTCTGGCAGCAGGTGCAGGCCTCGGTGGCGACTAACAGCCCGGTCGCGGTTCTCCTTCTGAGCTTGGGAGCGCCGTCGTGACATCTTAACGCGAAGCATGGCCACACTGCTGTCTCTCTGTGACATTTGGGCGAAGCGAGACGCCATCTCTCTAAGAGGGGAGGGGAGTCTTTCAAACAAGTATAAATACAGTGAAGGCTTATCTCATACGTTAACTATCATATCGGGACGGTTCCTTCAGAGATGAAAGTTAGAAACTATGAGGGGAGGACTGAATATGGATATTAATTAGCCTGTGTTTTTCCTATAAGGAGAACAGGGGGCAATCGGAGAGGCTGGTTAGTAGCTGCGATCATATTTCTATTTGAAAATCAGCGTACTTTCTGACAGGCAACAAAACCGGAGAGAGCATGGAGAGATTGTGAAATGGTAAATCTGACCAAAACAGATAAATGATTTCCAAGCACCAACAACTTAGCCTACTGATAAGAGTGTGACAACTTATGACACGACTTGTGTGCACATGCTTAGCCTCGTTAATGTACCGTTAATGTGTAGCAAACTGGACAAGCGAGCTACAAAGTATCAAACTCCGCTGTGATGCTTATTAACTGCTCAGTTTGTCAACATGAGAAAATGCTAGCGTAACTTCCCAGCGGAATTTAATGTCGGCATCGCTAGGTAGTCAGATGTTCACAAGTGGAATACACAGACCTAGCCTACTCCCCTAATGTTAAACACCAGTGTTAGGATAGTTTAACTCGCAATGTATTAGTTTCATTCGGCCCTCGGTTCTCATTCCAAACTGAGCACATTTCCCCACAAGCTTAAGGCTAGCTCTAGGTTAACTTTAGTCGGACAATTTAACATGGAAACACCGTAACACGCGTAACCACCTGCGCTCCTCGAAATTTAATGTACATACATATGGCTACTTTAGTTACACGTTCAGTGTAGTGATAAAATATCAAAGTAGGTTATACCTACCGTTCTGCGTTAGTTAGTCAAGTTTTGTCGCAGCCCTTCAAGGTGAACGGCAAGAAGTGTGCTTGTTCTGACACGAACCTAAACACAAAGATGGCGGGTACAGTTTTGAACAATCCGCAGCTTTGTGCTGATTGGTCTTCATTTCAAATAATCGAAAACGGCCGTTTGCAATTGGTTGGCTGAGAAAACATAACATACACTCACTGAACGACATACACTCATCGGCCAGAGCCGTACAGTTTAATAATGGCAATTATAAAACATGTCAACTGTTCAACAACGTTCAACAAATGATCGATTATATAATTACCCTTTCAGGAGTTATTCTTCATATTTAGGTCAACTAAAATTTTGGGCTAATGAAATAGGCCTACCATTCAGTGAAATTAACAATATGCATAAAGTCTCTTTAAAATTATATATTTTAATATTATGGCGGCAGCATAGTATAATGGGTAGGAGCCGGTCTTGTAATCTGCAGGCCACAAGTTTGATTCCAAGATAAGACACTGCTATTGTACCCTTGAGAAAGGTACTTGCATTGCTTCAGTATATGTGCAGCTGTAAATTGATCTGTAATAAAATGTAATTGCTATATAGAATGTTGTGTAAGGATAAGAGCATCTGCTAAATGCCAGTAATATATTCTTAATTTGTTGTGTGACTGCCTGTGTATGTGAGGAGTGGAGGGAGTGGTTGGAAGGATTAGTTCCTATCCGACACAATTATTTTCTACATTGTTTTTTTTTTTTTTTTTTCCATTTTATCACTTTTTCAATATCGGCTACACATTCATAAAAAATAAATATTAAACTTACTGGTAAAAGAAAACATTTGGTATTGATATTTTTCTGTGAGGATCAATTCTCAAAAATGAAAAATAAGGATCGGAAGTATTGACACTTCAGTATCGATCCATCCATCCCTATTAGTTGCCCTGCTGGCCCTGAGGAGTGGAGCTCCCAGCGCTCATCCAGATTTTGTAAATTAACTGACAACACCGTTATTAAGACTTATGAAGCTAGGATGCGGTGTGGGTTTTGTGTGGGCGCCGGTCCAAATGGGGGTGGAGGTGGAAGAAAATGAAAGAGCGTATATAAAATAGCAAAAGCGGTGCTGGCAAGGAAGAAGGAGGATATCACAATGCATCTTGGGAAACAAGAATGCCAAAGCATTATTTAAATAATTTTTTTTTGGTGGGGCGCGAACAAATACTATCTAGAGCATAAAGGTTGTGGGAAGTGATCATACAAGCAAGGAGTTGAGACAGCATTTCTTTATTCCCATACAGCTACAACATGCACAGTGTTCAGGGGTACGTGTAGATGTATTTATAAAACAGATCGTCTTTAGTAACTTCATAAGTGTGCAGGTTCCCAGAGGTTTCTGGTGAAGTAATGTGAGGATTCACTGAGACAGGAGACTACAGGAATGTTGTGACATCCCAGGCGCAAGTCGATGACAAAAAGCAAAACCCCACTGGACTGTACCCCATTAGAACTACAGGATCTGTCTGTCAAATTATGATCTGCACATCCACATCAGCGCTCAGAGCTCTAGCTCAATCTTGACGTCCATCTTGCTTTTGTATGGCTCCAGGAGAGGGTACACCTCCTCAGACAGAAATCTGGACACCTGGAATGTAGACAGAGAGAGATATCATTCCTGTTCTTCACACTGGGGTCCTGGATGGGCAAACAACAATTAAGCTACTTGGCAAAACAGAGTATAACTTAACATAACATAACTCTCCAGTAAATGACAGTTATTATGAAAAATCAATGTATTATCTTTTTAGTAAAAGAGCAAAAAAGTAGTGCAATAAAACAGATCAGTTGAGAATTTTACATCTTGGGGTTACACATATAATTGGGCCAGATTGTCCCAGGCCGTGATAAGGCACCTGCTGAGGAGCTCTGCCTATGAAGGTTTTGGGGTCCAGGAGAGCGTCCAGCTGTCCCAGGATGGGGGCGAAGTAGGGGTCGGCCTGAACCCGGGCCAGGAGGTCGTTATCGCCCCCTTCCTGCTTGACCACGGCGGCAGCCTGCTGGGACAGCACTCTGATTTTCTCATGGCAGTCCTGAAAGAGCATAGAAGCGGGAGGGAGGGGAGGGTACATTACAATCCATTACGTGACCTGGGCAGAAACACATTGCTGCCATCAAATTCCAGCCCACGTCATTAATTTAGAGGAGTATAAATGGGGGGGGGGGGGGGCAGACGACAAGGCATCACTACAGACAGCTACAGCACCATCACCTGACTAAAATGCCAAAGAGAAGATAGAAAAAAGAAACCACGCAGTATTCAAATCACGTGCAATGAGTTGATTTTTTTTTTTTTATCATTGTGCCATGTATCAGTAACTCTTGTCTCACTATATCACACTGCCAGTGTGTAAACACTTTCGGGGTCTGTCTGTAGCGAAATAAATCAACAATGCCTCACCATGCCTCATGCCCATATATTACAACAGTACAACATGTATATTACAGACTTTTACACCCCACCTCCCTTTCCAAAGAAGTTAATTATATCAGTGACCCTGAAAAGGAAGCGTTTCACCACAGTAACATTTATTTCATTTGTGACTTTTAAGCCTCTTTTTTCACCAACTTTTTAATGTGATGTGTAATGTCACATAAAATTGATAAAATGGAGCAACCACTTTCCCCTGTACTTGCACCCTTAAATCATTTATCACAGACCACAGCCAGCCTGCATGTTATATACAATCTGTAGCAATGCATTACTGCACTGGAGCTAAGCTCCGCCCACACACGAATGATGTTACAGCATCTTTGCGTTTCGTTGCATAATGACATCACAGTATGTCACAACGTAAATCTACCGACTTCAAGATCCCACTTGTGAAACTGGGATGAAATGAGATGCGTAGCAACAGAGCATGACATGATGTGGGGGGTGTGGTCCTCACCTGCCTGTTCCCTCCAGCCTTCACCATGGCCATGATGATGTTCTCAGTGGCCATGAAGGGCAGCTCATGACGGATGTGTCTCTCAATCACCTGAAGGGGGCGACACAGGGCAAATCAGCACAAGTTCAGATCAATCTTTTCTATGTTTTTTTACCAAAAAAAAAACATTACCGAGATTGCTTTAATATATTACACATTAAAGGCCCATTAAATAATTTTGCACACATGCCCCTTCTGGTGCAGTGATGTCCCAGACAGTCATTTCAATACGTTACCTTGGGGTACACCACCAGACCTTCTGTAATGTTTTGTAGAGTACTGAGGATGATATCAGCAGTGAGGAAGGACTCAGGCAAGGAGATTCTCCTGAGAGACAGACAGAAACAAGTTGTACCTTTTCTTTTACTATATTATATTCCAAGTAAAAACTGTAATGCTTTGGTAACCTGTCCTCTATTCTAATTAATGTCAGTAAAGTGACAGTGAGAGTCGATGACACCGAGTTTAAACGGTGACCCCTCTCTCGGTAAATCGCGTACCCCCGGAGTGTCACGGCACGTACCGGTTGGCGCTGTCGTCCAGCGTCCTCTCCAGCCACTGGACGGAGGCGGTCTGCAGCGGGTCGAAGAGCAGCGCCACCAGGTGGCGGGCCAGGCTGCAGCAGCGCTCGGCCCGCATGGGGTTCCGCTTGTAGGGCATGGCGCTGGACCCTGATGCAGACCCAGCATCAGCAGGTTAAAAGAAGGTACTGCTATGATGCTGACAGAGTGCATTATAGACAAGGTGGACTACAGACGCGGGGTTCATCCGACATCCGACCTTAACTTTGACCTGAAAAGATACGCATGTTAGCCTGGTGATCACTGACATGGTTGAAATGAATCCTGGCCAATGTGGCACAGAAAAAGCCTGAACAGCAGGAGGCGCTGTTCACCAGGGTGCTGTTGGTACTAATCGAAAGGTAAATGGGAGTCATGGTGGCAGCAAAGGCAGGCGTGGCTTACCGATCTGCTCCTTCTCAAACGGCTCCTCGATCTCCTTCAGGTTGGCCAGCAGGCGAATGTCAGTGCAGGTCTGAGAGGGAGACCAACAGCAATCTTACAAAACTCACAGAGGAGCAAGACCTCCGCTCCACTCGGGGGCAGTGTTGTGCCCAGGTAAGTGATAACAGGCTCACCTTGTGAACAGTGGCGCCTAGACTGGAGAGCACTGACAGGGAGTCTATGTCCACCTTGCGGCTGTAGGTCTGTCCAGTCACCAGGTAGGCCCTAGAGAATTGTAAACACATTATTTGGTCCTCATCTTGAGAGATTACTGGAGTATAGATATATCTAATTTTAACATTAGACATTTTCTCATGGAAATGTCTAAAGTGTGAAGTGTACAAATAATTTCGTGTGAAGACCAGGTGAAATTCTACAAGATGTAGACTTTTCAAAATTGTCAATACACCTATTTTTCAGAAGAATTAAAAACATCTTTAAAAATTTCCACAAAAAAAATAAAATAAAATATAGAACTTACTTTTTAAATCCCGCCATTTCTGTGACCATTCTGTCAAGTTCTTCCACCTAGAGGAGAAAGAAATTTGAGATTGTGGAGTGGAGACCAACAAACGAACCAAACAATCATCCTCATGCACTCCAACTGATTTTATCTACTCCCGTAATTTCCCAGCATTCCCTGGTTTCCACTTTTCCTCTCTCTTCACTTCCTCCATTCGCTTAATCCCACTCTTTGTTCTGTCCATCCTGTTGGTCCATTTCTTCATTTCTACCTCAGCCCCACTCCTCAAATGGCGTGCTCACTTTATCGTGGTCCCCTTGGAACAGCTGCAGGAAGCTGGCCTGGGTGCCAGTGGTCCCCTTGACTCCGCGGAAACGCAGGTCGTCACGGGCGCGCTGAAGGTTCCGCATGTCCATGGTCAGGTCCTGGAGCCAGAGGCAGGCCCGCTTCCCCACAGTGGTCAGCTGGGCAGGCCTGAGAGGCGGGCATGGAGACGGTCACGGTACCGAAGCACGGTCAGACGCACGGTCATACTGCATAAGCCTCAGTTAATGACAGTCAGATCAGATACACAATGACTGCGTGGACAATCCAGACTTATGCTACAGTGAAGGTTTTCCACTCAAGTCCCGGAGGACTGCAGCCCAGTAGGTTCTTCCAATTGCAGTTTTATTTCATAATGGGGCAAATCATTTCTGTCAGAGATTAGTAGAAACAGGTTGTTAAATACAAGGCTAAAACTGCTGTGTTCGTAGGTCAGATGCTACGGCGCTTCAGGACCAACTCTAAACAGCCTTGGTCCACCCGATGAATGGAAACACACAGACTCACTGGTAATGAGTGAATCCCAGGGTCGGCAGGTTGGCGTATTTGTCTGCGAAGTTCGCCAGTCTGTCAATCACTCGCGCAAGCTGAGAGGGAGAGTCGGATAAGATACGGAGGGTCACACTGGGCTTGATTACGCACACACACATGCACACAGACGCACACAAACCCAGAGTCTCTCACCTTGGGAAGAAGGATGTCAAACCCATCACGCAGTACGATCAGATCCTGAAAGTGTCATCAGGTACAGTAAATAAATGCACTCAGAAACAAAGGCTCACAGTGGCAGAATGTGGCAGTGGCAGAAGTCACATGACTGAGACTGGCAGTGTGCTGAGGGTCAGTGTAAGTCACATGGCTGAAACTGTGGCAGTGAGCCACACGTCAGAGTAAGTCACATGACTGAGAGGCGGCTGTGACAGGCCTCCCACGCCTCACCGTATTGTCCCCCACGTAGCAGGAGGTGGCACCCAGGTGGATGATGGGAGCAGCAGCTGGGCAGCAGTGGGCGAAGGTGTGCACGTGCGCCATCACGTCGTGCCGCAGCTTCCGCTCCTCCTCAGCCGCCATGGCGAAGTCAATGTCCTCCGCCCGGGCCTCCATCTCCTCCACCTGCGCATCTGTGATGGGCAGCCCGAGAGCCTGGAGAAGAGGACGGGTGAGAGAGAGGGAGAGGGAGAGGGAGAGAGAGAGAGAGAGAGTGAAAGTGTGCGAGAGAGTGTGTGAAAGTGTGTGAGAGAGTGTGTGTAAGAGAGAGTGAGTGTTAGAGAGAGGGGGGGAGAGAGGGAGAGAGAGAGAGAGAGTGACAAGGAGAGATATAGAGATAGGAAGCAAGACAGAAAGAAGCTATGACTGCACTGATGCAGAACTCTGTGGGAAGGCTGACTGAGACAGCCCCAGTGACAGAGAAAAGTGAAATGGTCCCATGCATCACCCAGGTGAGAGCTACAAATCCATGGTGCTGGGAGGCGAGTTCCCTCCCTTCACTATAAACACTTCTGAGATCCTGAGATGAAAGATGAATAAACGCTTGAACAACACTGCTGGACACGAGAGCTTGTGACATCAGCACGGCAGGAGTGAGAATGTCCCCGAGGTTAAGCCTTTGGTGCTCTGACATTTTTCACCAGCTATTTTAGACACAAGAGCACAAAGCACCATGTAACCCGAAATGCAAAGAAAACCACATTTTAATTCTTGATTTAGGTCCACATTATAAAATACATCATAAGGGCCCAAATGTATTTCAGTTGCTGTCTGATGTCCTTCACTTGAGTAGCAGAAAGGATACCAGTAGGGGGCGACACAGGGCAAATCAGCGCAAGTTCATGCTTTTCATAGGACACATGCAAAGCCCACACACACAGGAAGTTTCATGTGTTGCAAACCACCATCTTTGCAAACTCTCTCTCATAACTGGGATTAGGAGTTCGTCCTCAGCAGGAGTTTTGCTGGTTCATAAACTTTCTTTTATTTAAAACGTTGATTTGTTACCCTCTCTGGTCAGCTGAGCGACTAACAAGACTCATGGTAAAGGTCACATGGTAAATGGTAAATGGTAAATGGACTGCATTTATATAGCCTAGCGCTTTTATCCAAAGCGCTTTACAATTGATGCCTCTCATTCACCAGAGCAGTTAGGGGTTAGGTGTCTTGCTCAGGGAGACTTCAGCACGCCCAGGGCAGGGATCGAACCAGCAACCCTCCGACTGCCAGACAACCGCTCTTACCTCCTGAGCTATGTCGCCCCCCCCCCATAAAATGGGTCCTTTCCTCCCCTTTAACATATCAGCTGGGTACATCCACGAGAAGGCCAGCATGAAATTCATTAGCCAACAACTTCCCAACTGGCTCATTGCAAATAAGACAGCATGAGGAGCTAATAAAGACTGAATGGGCTGGGAGGAGTGACCGGGGTTATTGTGGTTAGCAAAGAAACAAAATTAACCCATTAAAGAAACATTTGTACGTTCTCGTTTTTGTTGTTGGCACGTCTCAAAGTCATTCGCAAAAATTGAGACTGACGTTGTTCCGTTCAACTAAATGACCGACTTGTCATCAGCGGTCCAATCAATATTGCTTGTCAATCTAAACTCCCACTGTTTAGACCGAAGTGGAACCCTAGCCCATCGTCTCAGGCAAACTGAAGATTCGCCTCTTCAGATTGCACCATAGCTCCCCCTGACCCCTTCCTATCTTTTTTCTCTTTCATTCCTTGGATTTTCTTTTGGATGACATTATAGGTATAGCTGTGTAAGGTTACTTGCCTAGTTGTATCTTCTTTGCTTTCAATCCATATTATTTGTTTGTTAGATTAATATTACACTTAGTGATTATAAATGGGCCTCTGTGCTTTCTTGGCGACACCACACTTTTGTATTCCTGAGACCAACAGTGATGTTCTCCACGAGTGGGTGTCACTCTGGATAAGAACATCTGCCCTGTGATTGAATGTAACGATTTTAAACTGTTGGGCAAAACCATGCAATGAACCCTGACCTCTGGATCAAAGAATATCGGGTTTCAGGCCGAAAATGTAGTAGGGGTGGCTAAAAGGGGTTTGGTGTACTACCATAATGGAGTGTTGTTCCACACCCCAGTGGGATTATTTGCAAATAGCCTGGTTCATACTGCATGTGATCTGCACTAAAATAATCACTCTCTACAATAAATACATAAATAATATTGTTTCCATAACTAACTTCTTTCCATATTCTTTTACCGTTTTTGTGAAATGACGAACTTCACGACTGCCTTTCCTCTTTCCCAAAAATTAATAAATAATCCAAAAATATATGGATACTTGCCTTTAACCCAAACAACATATTTTAATAACACCATTGGGTAGGGATTTCAGTGCAATAATAAGCTGTCATAATAGTGTCCTTTCACAGCCTTGAAATGTTTCAGACAAGGCGCGCATCGCAACAAACGCCAGCTATCAGTTCTACAGAGACGAATTCTTTGCAAGTGCAAGAAGTCCTCCTAAAAACTATTTTTAGGGCAGGGAATCTGAGACGATTTGCTCAAGGTCGTCGACTTCGATAGCTAGTTAGCTATTAAGTCAGAATATACTAATCCTGCAGAAAAACAATAGCAAACCAAACAATGTCGTAGCTATTTAGCTAGCTAGCAAGCGCGTGAAACGTTGCAGGGGCAAATTGGTAAGAAGACAGTGGAAACAATCTAGCTAGCAATATGCACTCGCCACTCAACTAGCTAAATGAACTGGACGCATTAAAGACGGTGGCAAACCTTTTCCGCTTTGGCCAGGTAAATCCAGAGTTTTCTCCAGGTTGAGAATTTCTTCCTGTCGCTGAAGTTATAGGCCATCTCTTTACTGGCGTACCGTGACACCAGCGGCGACCGATACTTCATAAACTCATCCCCAGCTGCATCCATGACTACTCAAAACTGCTGTCAACCCGCCTGTGAATAATCGAAGTCCCCTACAAACCCGATACTGCTGTCTCCACTTCAACCCACATGGCCTAAGAAAAGAAAGTATGTGCGACATTTCACAACGGAATCCGACAGAAGGTCGCGTTCTGTTTAAGATTTGTACGACATATTTGTCAGGAAACGGCAGAAGGTCGACCTTAACGTGACAGAATCACGTGAGATTCTCTTGAGCGCGTTAGATACCAAATAGATAAACAATGCATTTTGACAAAAGACTATACATTATAACCTGTTGTACTTAAGAGCACAGGGGCCGTTACAAGTGAGTTTGGACAAAAAGGCTGCCAATATGAAGGTTAAGCATGTCTCAGTTCCAGTATGTCCTTGTGGTGTTTCTGTGTGAATGGGAACGTTGCTGTTGGCTCAGGTGAACAGATTTTATAGGCTATGTGTAGTAGAAGGAAATGTTAACAGCACAATGGGAAACTTCCCTCGTATCGGGGTAGCATGTTGTATTTTTGTTTAGTTGACCCATACTGTATGGCTGTAGGCCTAGTTCACACTTTCAAAGAAAATCTACCAAAAATTCAAACCAGCAAGCCAAACAAGGCAATAACTACAACAAAACGTAAGTGTATAAACATAAAAACTCGAATATAATCTATTACCATGCATTCATCATGCATCTATGATTTATTCACAATTGGACACTGTACCTTACTCTATTTACATATTTTATATTGCTAGTGTATTAAATACAGAATACGTAAATCAACAACACAAAGCGACATTACAATAATTATAACTAGATTTCTCAAATGAAACACTAAGCCAAGCATCTGTCTACTTTTGAATTGAAGTACCGATTATACAGAAGAAAATTGATGAAGATTATATCTATTTCGCGACAGTTTACGGTAAAACATACTGTCTACCATCCTCATAATCTGAAAGTGAAACATTAATTTACAGCTAAGGTATCAACTTCATTTACATAGCTATCAAGGTGACAGCTATGTAATTGTGTTCCGGAACTCCAAGCAAAACTAGTTCGGCAACTCATGGACAGTACAGGTGCTTCCCAAGGTGATCGAGGTATGTTTGTTTTATTTTATTTTTTTTAGCTTTTTAATCTAATAATAACCAATTAATCAAATTTCATTTACAGACCTCAGTTTACAAAACAATCTATTACAATTGGCATGTCAAGCAGGTGTAGAATATTATGAACCGGAAATACGCATGTTTTCAAATAGCTTCAAAGGACATAAGTTCCAGACTTTACTGTCGTCTGTATTCGTTTAGACGTTACGGTTGTTGCATATTCAGTGTCTTCTGAAGCTATCTATATGTCGATTTATTTCGTAGAGAGGAAAACGAATACCATTTCGTTTTTTCTCTTGATGAAACAACTGTATAAAGATATGCATATAGTCATAGTAACTGGTATTTTATGCGAATTTCATCGTACCATCGGTTACCACCAGAGGGTGATACACAGTCAATTGAATTGACAACCGTTTGTTTGAATTGGCGCTTGTTACTCCACTTAAAAAAAAAACAGCTCAAATGTTTGAATCGTTAACAGTAATTAAATAGTAAAGGAACACATGCTCATATTAAAAGTTGTGTTTATGTGATGATCAAGAAGTCTACATCATTGCATTATGAGGAAATGTATTGCCCCTTAGGGTCTGACAAATCACAGGAAGAATATGGATTTGAGGATGATTTTACTTTTGCCCTCATTTTTCCCTCCCAGTGTGAAATATTTCCTTCCTCCATTTATACTAAACCTTCATACACAATGTGCTGGCTTGGCCCTTTAATAACTTGCAAAATGACCAATCTGTGACGGTCTAATAAACAGCTGTTCATATATTACTGCCACAGAACTGTTAGTACCTGTCAGTTACTGTGGGCAGAATCTGTATAGGGGGTTTGTGACCTGACCAAATCAGAACCTCATGAAAAGCCTCACCCATTGTCAATAAAAAACTAAATAAGCTTTTACAGAAGCTGTAAGGCCATTTTCTTCTTGATGGATCACCTTGATGGATCAACCTGCCTCTTCTCCCAGAAGGCTCACCACAGCAGGCCTCTGTGTCGGCGAGACGAAGCAGCGTAGACAGCGGTTACTCCACGGTGGTACCGCAGGCCGAGTCCCAGCACGTTGGGGTGGAGGACATCGTCTGGGACCGCAGCTCAGGAGCAGAGGGAAGTGCGGACGACGAGAGCCAGCCTGTTTGTGCGGACGAGCCTGGGCCCCACCAGGCTGAGCCTGGAGCTCCGGGTCCCACGGAGGGAGGGACTGGGTCTCGGGCAGAATGTGAAGGGGGCCCAGAGGAAGGGGCCAGGGGAGCAGAGGCCCAGACAGGAGGAGATGGACAGGAGCTGTGTTCAGAGCCAGACGGGCACAGAGAATTTCAGATGCCTGGGGGCGGACAGATGGAAGCGGTGTGTGGAGAAACAGCCGCCGAAGCAGAAATCTCAAGGGCAGGTAAGTTCAGGTATGATCAGCTGTCAAATTCAAGATGAGCCGAAAGAGTGACAGAGAGAATTTATCCCCTTTTAGAAAATGACAACGATGCACGGCAGAGTATACCAAGGAGAAGAAATAGCAATGAGTACCATCGTCCAAGACGTAAGTAATCAAACTACACTTACCTAAATTATACAGGGTTTATTTTTTATTATGTTCTACAAAACACTGGAAGGAAATATTGCACTGAGGATGCAGTTGATTTTTAAAATGACTCAGCTTAGCTTTTGAGCTCTAGAGCCACATGGTACACAATGTTCATATAAAGCCAGTATACACTAATTAAGTCTTTTTTTCTGTAGTGACAGGAGAGAATCCATTGCAGAACAGCAAGACAATATAAAAAGCAAAGAAACATGATATGCTGGAGCAGGAAAATCTGAACAACCGATGAACCATGGAAAAGGTGTAGGAAACAGACGGGAAAACAGTTAATGCACATGATTTTCTTTAAGCCTCCTGCAATTCATTATGTTGTTCTCAGAATTTTATGCAGATATTTGTATGAATTTAGAGTCAATGTACTTGGTTTTTAGTACTGGGTATTTTTATTTGATTCTTACCTACAGATATTTACTACAGTACCTTTCTTGAGGATGAAAGCAGTGCTGTTCCTCTTTTCCATGTTTGTCATGCAAAAGTTGAGTTTACACAAATGAATTGGGAAAACCAGGTGCTTTGACTCAATTCAAATTCAGTATTCACAGGTCTTTGACTTTTTAGTTAATTTAGTCTTTTTTTAAATTGAGTTATAATGACTTATCCCTCTTTTAAGTTGAGTCTACTAAATTCATTTAGCGGCATTGCATTTACATTGCATAGTGTGGGACCCTTCACAAGAAATTAGCATTTTCACATGTGAACTGTTTTTTGCATGTGGTTTTTTCACGTGTGAATGAAAATTCCCACGTGGAAAAAAATAGGTCAAATGATGTCATGTGAAATTCAGGTGAACTACAATTTTCACATGTGAAAACAAAACTTGTGACTTGAAATAACATAGGTTAACTTTTTCTGCTGTCATCTACTTATAAAAGTAGGATTATTTTTATAGTTTGCATGTGTACTCTTCACATGTTGGTATTTGAATGAATGTGGTTTTTGAATGTGATTTTATTCATCAAATCCGAATCTACCATTTAATGTATGCAGGTTGAAATTGGTTGAAAGTCTCTATTTGAATTGAAATTATCATAAGAACTACCCTGTCAAGATGAAGAATTGTAAAAAGATGCTCATAATTTTAAATTTCACTATAATTACTTGTGAAATAAAATGGTCTGAAATGGTCTAAAAACCAAAAATGAACCCAATCCTTAAGTAAATTCATTATTGTTAAACTATTAGGGCCTACACATGCAAGATAATGATGAATCACTGTAACCTTGGTTGCATTTTTCACTTTTTTTAATTTATTTGAAGTATGGAATGAAAGTACTTTCCATGCTCATGTTAAGCAATCATTTTCAAATCATGAAGAACAGGAAATTTTGTCACACAGTATTTTGCGGTCAATGTTTGCTTAGAAATGGGAATGATGGCAGTGGCCCTAATCCGAGTCCACAAAAGTAAACATTCCTCAGTATTCCCAGTTATGCATGCTGTGTTGCGGAAGATACTTTGCCCCTATGTGGAAACTGCATTCTTGGTATGTATGTTTGAATATGTTCACTATTACTACCAGTAGGTCTATGTCTAGAATGATGAACTCTTCTTTCTGCCTCAGTGGCAAACACAATGTCAGCACATTTCTTGTCTATGTAGAGTTAAATGACAAAAAGTGTTTTTTTTTTTTCTGTAGTCATATAAATCCATACCGTTTGTCTATACTCAGAGATGTTTACCCTGTCTTATAAACTTACTTGCTGTAGTGCGTGTGTTAAATTAAAAATAAGCATTTTCGTTATACATGTTTCTCCTTATGAACACTAGGGGCCACTATGGGACAGATATTGCTAGTTTTCTTCTAATATGTAATTATATATTAACAGTAGGTTTTTTACAAATCAGTAGTACATTGAAACATAGTACATGGGTTTACCCCCTGTGTATCATTTGCAAAAAAAGGAATCTACTCTAAATAAAAATGATGGCAGATGATGCTTATTCCTTGACGAAAGTGATGTTTTAATTGTGTACTTCAGTTTTCTCTGTGTGCACTCAAAATGACATTAAACCTATCCAAGGTTGTATTTGTTGTTTATTTAATCAAGAATTTTGACTGAAATTGATATCTCTTTTGCAAGAAACCAGGGGTGGCTAGTACAGTAGTTTAGTTAACTTCGTTCTGCAGCATTTAGCAAAATGCAAATACTGACTTTGAAAGACCTATATTTTATTCTCAAATTCAAATACATAGCCTCAGTAAACATTTAAAATTTAAAACTGAACTGTACATGACAGGCACTTTTGTTATTATAATTCCAGGTAGTGCTGATTTGCATTCCTGTTAAAGCCAGCCAGCTTTCTTGCCTAGCCGGTAATCCTAAACCTGCTGTAAGGCTGCTACCTCCAGCTGATAGGGGCGTCTATACTCTGTGTGCACACCTGCAGGTCTGACTCCCAGCCATTTGTGAACATGGCTCAATTCTAAAATTTTAACCAGTCAGTCTGCAAACTGAGTTCATTTGTGGCCAGTCTTTATCATAATATATGTAACAATACACTGTAAAACCCAAGAGTTCATATTATTCTAATTGTTTGAGGGAACTGATTTGAGTAGTGTATTTTAATATTTTCAAGTACTGAATTGTTGAACACAGTTTTACTATTTTCAATTGAGTTATGGCTTTTTTACATTTCCACTAGTCAATTAAATTATTGGCATTCATGTTTTACAGTATATATATAGAAAATAACACTCAACACTGGACACATAAAACGCACTGAAAATGTTACAGCTATCTTGTCAGCAACCTTATTCATTTCCAGAGGGTAGCATTGATAGTTATTAGTTACCCAGCATCAATAGGGTGAATTAATGAGAAAAACGATGTAGCGATATTGTAAAAAAAAAAAAAAAAAAAAACACTTATCGTGTGCATTAACGGCAGTGCAGCTCCTCAGATTGACCTGCTAAAAAATCTGCCTTTGTTGCTTCGTTAAACTTGGGTTCCATCCACTGTGAATGGATTACTGTAATTGGCCTGATTAGGACTCAAGGATAAGTGCTTGCTACTAAACTAGGCTGACATGCCCCCCTAAGTAATCCATGCAAAACACATAGGCTCTAGGTCAGATCGGTCAAAGACAGCAATGTTAAGCATGTCATCTGATGCAAGAGAAGTATCACTCATTTGAAAACTCCAGAAATAGAACTGAAACAGAGACTCTTTTACTGCGCCATCAGGTGTCAGAAAGAACATCACACAAAGGAAAAAGGGGACTTTTGGCGGGGCTAACTAGCAATAACTGGTCCAAACAAATTTACCAGTGTGTCCTGGTTCAAAATCAACCACCAATGATCACAGCTTGTGAACTTGTGGATGTTTCAGGAGGCAGAATATTTTTATTAGAAATTCAGTCTCACAGGACAAAGTTTTGATTGGTCGAGGCAATTTGGTTTTTCAGATTTCCGAATTACTATCAAGACAAAAGCCAGTAGCTATGACAGCTGGACCCAAGCAATCCTGTTTGAACGCAGGTCATCCTGCATCAGGGGTACAATTGTCCCTCTCCATAACACTGTATGCTTAAGTCAGCAGAAACACACATGCACGCACGTGTGCACGCACATACAAACACACACTCTATCGGTGGTGGAATGCACTAGGCAGGAACATGGCTTTCATTGAGCTGCTCAGTTGCTAATTTCTTTCTTGTTCCCTTGAAGTGGAGTGCCACCTTTAAACAAGGTAATCTGGATCCCAGAGTGTGTGTTGAATATTTCTCTGTGGTCTCCAACACTCAAGCTTCCCTTATCCATTTTTAACAAGAATTGATTTGCTGTTTTCATGTTTTTTTTTTGTTTTTTTTTACCATGCAGTTCTGCCGTCTTCCTTCCTCTCAGGATATTTCTGTCTCAGAAGGACCCCTTGTTTTCAAAGCCTTTCACGTTGCCTCTAAGCAGATGAACAAGTGTCGCATGATCACTTCCTTGGGAAGTGAGGGGAAACATAATGTGATTGGTGTGATTTTGTCACACATGACTTCTGTGTGCAGTTCCAGGGAGCTCAGCCCTGACCTGAGATATTTTGGGGTGAAGGAGGGAGCTCTAACTGGCGGGGTTCTAGAATTTCACCTCATGGCTAATTAGCTGCTTTTTGTTCACCAGGTCTGTGACAGTAGACCGTCAGGTGAGCCTAACTGTATCGAGCTGACACTTTCTGATGAAGTCTTTGTGTAAAGATTTACGGGTAGGATTCAGAAAGGTTAAGGCTAAGTTCAAGATTTTACTTCATGTCCCAGAATGACATGAGGCCTTCATCTATCTTTAAAAATGTGTAACTTGTGGTTTTAATGCACTGTCCATGTAAGTGTAAAAGATGTCAAATGTATATATCAACTGTGTTAGGAAAATTAAGTCATTACTGAAAGCTTACTTTATTTAAAGGTCACTCCTAGTCAATTTAAAAATACCTCAACAGCAGATCTTTACCACCAACTGTACTCCAGAGTTCGGCTATGTGTGGGTGTGGAATGTGCCATGTGCGAGAGTCATGTGATTGGAAAACAAGTTCCCCCATGGGGATTAAGACTGCTTTAGATCAGGAGCATGGCCACTGCTGAGAGGCTATTCTGGAGGTCTGACAAATAGGCAATTTGCTTCGTAGTTCTGGATTACAAATGCATGCTGTATATACATAATAGATTTACATAATTTAAGCACCTACATTCAAACAATCTTCCCACATGTTTAAGTAAAAATTAAGTAATTAATTTGCCATGTGTCTCAAAAATCCCATGTTCTAAATTTGTGCTTTTAAAACCATTTGTTAACTCTCCATTTTAAGAGTTTGCCAAACAAGAATGTAAGTGGATGCCAGCAACACTGTCCTGAAAAACTCCCAAAAGGCTTACAATTTTTTCTCAGCTGAAGTATAAGCTCTCCCAGATCAGGAGCAAGTCTTGCTACTACACCGCAAACTGTGGATTTGAAAGGTGGTGCTCGGTGCAAATACCAAGACCAAAGCTGAACAAGACCATCAAGACGTTCCTTGCAAGGAGCGGATGCCGACTTGTTCGTTACTGAAGGGAGAGAGCCTTCCTGAAACCAAAAAATGAGGGCCAGATACGTAATTAGACTCTTGGGAATTTGACCCAGTAACTGTGGGTTTGCTAGGCCTAAATGTGATTGGTTCAGACAAGTCTCTCTGACAACTGAGAGAAGCTCCACCCCATGTGAGTCCATGAACCTGAACTCAGTTCCTGTATCAGGTTATCAGCTGTGCATTTTTTACATTCTGCTCCCATTTTAGGTGCAACTACCCATCTGCAAAAAGATCCAAGTATTTGATTTGTTCCAAAGTTGCAAAGAAAAAATGTTAAGACTAATATATAGCAGCAATTATGCTTTGATACACAAAAATATCAATATAATCAAAAAAAAATGTCTCAAAATGTAAGTGCCTTGGGCATTCAACATATTCTATTCATAAACTGTGGTTACCTGCAAATATTAAAAAATTATATTTCACACACATGCTTAAGAGTTGTGTACATGGGTGTCATTCTTTTGTTGGGGGGATGGGGTGCAGTCTTGCAACTATATCCAACAGCAACACATGCAAACTCAATCACACAAGGTACTTGCTTTTCAGTAGAGCTTTATTAGAAAAAGAGATGAACACATTTACACATGCTTAGGACAGCATTACACACTATATACACACACAGATCAGAGGAAAGTTTTTAAATAAATCTAGACTGCGACTGCGACACAAAGCATCACTGACCGAGGGGAAGTACAAGATGGAATACAAATACACAACCGTTGCCTTACTGGACTGAAGACAAAAGGGAATTTGAGAGGTACCTCTCAGATGCAGAGCAATGTGAACTTGAGACATGCAGATACTATCTTGTGACCAGTGGGATTACACTATATGACACTACTCTAAAAACTGGATAATCATCACGATTTTACAGCTGAAGTATACAACATGCCTACTGGTTTGCGCCTGCTCGTGAGAGTGTGTTCGGGGGAAGGTGGGGGGTGTATGGGACTGAGACCTTTAGACTGATGACTGAACAGCTCCTGTGTCTGTCCCCACCATGACAGGAGCACGCACTGGAGCGCATCATTTCATTTCTGCTAGTGGAGTTCCTCCATTTCCGTTTTTTCGTCTTGGTTTTCAAACATACTGCCTCAGGACGCAGCCTTGTTTTTCCTGCTCTTGGCTTTCCTCACCTCCTCGATGAGGTCCTTCAGGTACTGGATCTCCTTGCTGATGGATTCAGCCTTCTCCGCCAGTTCCTGGTTCCTCTGCTCCAGCTCGGCGCACTCCGTGCCCAGAGCCTCCTGCTCCGCCCTCTTCTTCTGCCGGTAGCGGGTGGCGGCAGTCTTGTTCTGCTCCATCTTCTTCAGCTTCTTCTCCACCACCTTGGGCGCCCTGCCTTCTGCAGCTGACTTCACCCTCCCGGTCAGGGCTGGGGCCTCTTGGGCCGGGCGGGACCTGGAGGGGGCAGAGTATGGCTTGGTCCTGGAGGACCCGGTTGCCTGGGGTGATGTGAGGGTGGGGTTTGGGGAGCTGGGGGCAGTGCTTAATTCGCTGTCGCTCTCTGAGCCGGCAGGCCCTGTGGTGGAGACAGTAGGGATGGGCTCTTCTTTTGGCGCCAGGAGGAGGATGACATTGGAGGGAGTCAGGGAGAGCACGAAGCTGGGGACCTGGACCTTTTCGGCGGCGAGCGTCTTTTTGTTTTCAGAGACGTCCACCTCGCTGCCCAGGTCCAGGGTGAAGGCAGGGGAGAGGGGAGGGAGGAGGGACAGGGACGGGACAGGGGACGGGGGCTCCGACTTGATCTCCAGCTCCCCCTGGGGCTCAGGGACGATGGGAAAGCCGGGCAGGGTGATACCCAGCTCCCCCTGGGTCTCGGGGACAATGGGAATGTCGGACAGGGTGATACCCAGCTCCCCCTGGGTCTCGGGGACAATGGGAATGTCGGACAGGGTGATACCCAGCTCCCCCTGGGGCTCAGTGATGATAGGAAGGCCGGGCAGGGTGATACCCAGCTCCTCCTGGGGGGCGGAGGAGGAGAAGAGGAGGCCGTCAGGGCCGGACAGGGGCTCCATCTCCACGGCAGACTCCAGCGACGCGATTAGTTCATCGGAGGAGCTGGGGGTCTGGTCAGAAGCACAGGAATCCATGAGAGAGTCCAGGTCGAACTCGCTCAGGTCCATCTTCTCCGCCATCCAGTCCATGCCAGAGAAGGCATCCTCTGAATAAACAGAACACCGCGTCAAACCCCCTTTAACATATAGGAATGTGCAACACACCAGCAACACAGAGCCACAAATTAACATACCAGGAGGACCATTAGTACTCCTAACCTACAGCAGTTTGAACCATTAATGTGGATCTGAAACACTTAATTGCACCAACTGGAACCCACCAATTGAAGGCCTCTAATCAGCATGCTGGTGAGTTTCCGCTAAGACCTGAAATGGCTTAAACAGCTACGGATCGGGAAACAGACACCGTGAGTGGGCTCACCATTGCTACTGCCTGCGCTGATGTGGCCATAAGGCAGCTCGTCTGCAGACAGCCAGGGAAGGGGCAGCAGGTCGGCCCCGGCCTTGCAGCCCAGGAGTGGAGGTGGGGAGGCAGGAGGGGAGAGGGAGGAGAGTGGAGAGGAGGGAAAGGCGTCGGCGTATGAGGAGGACGACGAGAGGGGGGAAGGCACCCCCCCAGCTAGGATTTCCTCTTCATCTTCGTCCAGAAGGTGCTCCAGGGGCTCAGCCATCAGAAACGAGGGGGCCCAGAGAAGGGCCTCCACGTCTTCCAGGCCAGGTTTCGCACTCAGGGACACGGCCATCGGTCAGGTGGGGCTGCGATAAGCTACGAAAGAAGCGTGGGCTTCGGGAGCGGAGTAGAGCAAAGGAGTCGAGCGGTTCTTTTATGCTGTCGACTACAGCAGTGCTGAAGGTTGCCACGAGGGACCTGGAGGAAGAGCAAGGTGTATCGGATGAGTCCTCAAGCCAGAAACGTACATGACCAAACGACAGCTACCGCAGCTGCAGCTGAGTGCCAAAGTGTGACCAGTAATTTGTTAAAAAAAAAGTTATAGCTCATAAGCTGTAAAACAAAGTTTTCTGAATATGCCGTTATATATGCATGATTGTGTCAGCAATTCAGTTTGAAAAAGTTTTTCAAAGATTTTATTGAAAGCCAGCCAAGGTTTTAAAACTATACATTCTATCATACAGAAAATGGTTATAACGTTACACCTGTTCATACAAAGAAACTGTCCATCTGTAAAGCTCACTGCACTATTTGCACCGGGAAAAGCCCCGCCCTCCGCCCCATACAACATTTCCATATATGGGCATGGTTCGACCGGGAACTCCGCCTTTCTCTAATCATTAAACCGTCCAAGGGTGTTTCCATAGCAACTGTAATGACGGCAGACTGGGTGTACTGCGAATGTCAGTTAGTGGCTCGGCCCTCCCTCCACCTACTCTGTAAACCAGCCATTAGTGGAGGAGCAGACTTATCCTCACCCATGCCTGAAAGGGCTGGCGCCATTTTAACAACAAAACCAACCGGCTGGCCATTAACACGCCGAGAAACGCCATTTTAAAGAAGCCACGTTGACACCTTTGGATAACAGTACTCGAAGTCGAGGCCGCGCTGGAGAATGTTAACAGAAACAAAGGAAAGACACAGTCATCGAATAAATCCTGATACGTGTATAAGCTTCATTGTTTCTTTATAGTTGAAAAAAGTGGACCGGAACTAAAATTTTTCTACTACTACAGTATACCCACTCCCTTTTGCAGTAAATTATTTGCCACCTAGTTGTTAGTCTTATCTGATATTAACATGAGTTAGGTATTACCAATAATTTTCTTAACTTAAACGTTAACTATATTCGATGAAATAGAGATATACTTACGCCATTTTTGCCAAATATATAGTAGCCAGTGCACTGGACCGTTGCACTGCCTGGTTTGCCGCTGCTGGATTTGCCGCTGCAAGCCGTTATTCTGCCATTTCGCAAGGGGAGCGAAGCCGCTCTGCTGCTTGTAATCAAAATACCTTCAACTCTTCTACACGATCAATGAAATAATGCTGACGTCAGTGACGCGACTGTATTTATAGACCCGCGCTACATCAAAAGGTGTCCTTCCGCTTATTTTACAAACTTTGCTATCACTCCGCCAGTCGTGCACGAATACGTGGTAGGTCGGATAATACTGCCCACTAGCTGTTACATGCTATGGTTGCATTAGTTAATTAATTTTGTTTACAGGAAATGTATATAAATTAGCCGCAGTGCTTAGAACATTAGTATCGGTGCCTATCAAGGTAGTGACGTTTGTAAAGTTAGCGTTAACTGCATGATTATGATTTCCAATACCACTAACTTACACTAGACTGCACAGCCCTCAAGCAAAAAAATGCATGGATCTTATTTTTAAAATATATTTAATAAAACCAACTGCCATTACCCGAATTATCGCTAACCCGTTATTAATTAGCCTTTCTGATTCACAGTCAGAGGACTATTTTTTTCCCGAGAAAGGAACCCGTCCGCCCGTCTGTTGTTCATATTCTTTCCGCTCATTGGTCACCTAGTAGATGAAAGTCATTTACCGACTGTGGAGGACGGGGCATGTGCAGAAAAGAAATATCAGTAAATGAAATAGCGTTTGTCATAAGTACGGGACGTGCGAGAACAATGTTTTAAATTAGGCTATTATTATTATTATTATTATCAGTGGTCGTAGTAGTCGTGATAAATATGTATATATACATTTAAATCCCCCCCCCCCCCCAAGCGAGCTATTGCAGCATGATTCTGGTCTCTGGGTTTTCGTCCGACCGATAGCTCATGATATTTAAATAACTAAATAATTCAATGGCTTAAATCAATCAAAACTAAATTATGTTAACGAGGCGCTGCTGAGGCGAAACCACTAAAACGCTGCGCAAAATTGTTGCAAGATATTCGGTTGGTGCGTCCATCAAAATATAAAATTAGTTAGTCCGCACTAGGTGTTGTGAGTCGAAGGATTGTAAAATCAAAGTAGGCCTAAGGGTTTCAACAAGAAACCTTTACAGCAACGAGTTGCGTTCTTAGGGAAAAGGGAACAAGCTGTGAACACTCAAGGGCTTAACATTCCACTTGGGAGGAAAATTTGGGAATTAGCCTACAGTGTTAAACAAGTAAAATAGCCCACTTCACATTTCCGTGAACGTGTTCCAGTATGTATTTCAAATGTCCTGAATGATAGGACAGGATGTAACGTAGTTTTCACAGTAGGCTTGTTTAGCACATGGTCATTGTGGGTGGAGTGAGCAAATGCTCTAAACTCCCTCAAGAAAACCGGTGTTGCACATAATGGGGCGACAGAGAAATGCAGGTGTGGTATAAACGGTTTAATGCAAATATCCATCGTCCTGCATGGATAAAAAGAAGTATCGCTGCATTGTTGCAGAATATAGGCATTAGAATTTATGTGAATATAGACAACTGTCTCCCCTTTACTTCTTTTGATTTAGTTTTTACATTGAGGAATTCTCACTAAGGCTTGAAAATGAAAAATTTGACATTTCAATTTATGTTAGCTCCAAAACATTTTAAATGTTGACTTCGTAAATAGTGGTTTGGCCACTTTTCATATCTTGGATCTGTCAGATTTTTCCTACTCTTCCTTTGTACACTAGAAGATTATTTATGTTCTAAAACAAAAAACATGAACAATGTTATCATACTCCATGCCATAAAATGAAGCGTATTGCTTAGAAACCGCTTTCCAGGAAAACCAATTTCCTACGTGAAAACACTGAATTGACCCGTAAGTGATTTTATTTTTAAAAATAACATTTTTATTCTTATCGTCAGAAAGGAATAAAGAACAACATATGTAACGAGTAGCCTACATGAATTTTTTTTTTCCATTCTGAACAGACAACATAAAAACACGTAGGCTACAATAAAAAATATCTACAGCTGTATTGAAAAGAAAAGGATGAGGAAAGTTGATCCTATACATGTGCCTACACTACATATATACAGAAAGCCGTTTTAATGACGAGATTTGCTGAGTAACCAATTTAAAAGACACAGAATGTTACCAAAACTGGTGAGGGAGAACGGTGTTGTATAATGTCTTCAATACAAAACTGTTTAGTATGTATCTTTGTACAGGAGCATAACCAGGAAGGTGTAAAACTATAGACATGTACTTACACTCTGTGTAAAACAAGCCATGCTTTGCACAAGACTGTCCTCTGGTGGTTTTTGGAAAGAAATAATAAAACCACACCACCTTTGAGCAATGGTGAGGCAATATTTTATATACCTCTATTAGGTTGCTTTATTCAGTGGTAAGTGCTACTGAGAAATTATGTTGAAATAGGTTGTGAGGAAGCATAACCATTCAAATACACTCTTGTTCTTTCAATATCAGTGGTTGAATATCTATCTAGTCACAGAAATAGTACACTAATTGAATTTGTTTTGGTTGTGGGGAAAAAAAAGTGATTTTACAATTTATTATTGAAATTGCACAGGGTCACACTCAGCAGTATCTGGGCTCCTCATACACTCCAATTGTGCTGGCTGCCAAGGTGAGGTTCTCCCGGATTGTCATCAAACTGTCCAGCCCATCCTGCAGTTGTTGGGCAAGACTGCGGATCTTGTCGGCGAATTTGGTCTCTGTGCCCTTCTTCACCTTCTGGCTCTCCCCATTGGTGAAGAAGTCGTCCATGTCCAGGGAGAACTTCTGCAGGATTTCTAAGGACTGACAGGCGGTTTGGATGGAGCTGCTGTTGCCCCTAGCAACCTCCGCCAGCCTTGCCACGGCCACTGTCTCCTCGTCAGCGACCCTCAGCCTGGAGGCGTCCTGCTGTCCCAGCCATCCCATCCCCAGGCACACAAAATGGAGGCACCTCTCAATGTCCGAAACCTCGTCCCAGTAGTCCAGCACAATCTTCTCCACCCTCTTCCTGTCCAGGTTGCTGTTGACTTTGTTGGTGAGGGCTGCTGAGGCTCCCGTCAACCCACCAGCCGTCGCCACACCCACCCCTACTGCCGACACCACCAGAGAGGCGCCCAAGGTCAGGGGGGCGAGGACTAGGCCTGCTACGACCGCTACCCCTCCTACTGTCCCCGTTGTGCCCCCAGTCATGGTGGCAATTTTGGCCCTCTTGCGCGCTTTGTCCAAGTTGTCCGCAGTTGTGTACAGCTCAGTTATGCGGTTCTGCAGACTCTCACTGTTCTTGGACAAAAGGCAGTTGAAGAGACGAAGTCCCATCTTGATCCTGTAGGCTGTGAGAGTGAATACCCTGGAAACACAGTTCAGTACATAAGAACACAGAGCACATAGGTGCAACGTCATTTCACCTTAAAACTCAAGTCAACTCCCACCTTTGGGCCACTAAAATTTGACATGGCAGACAGAACTGGTTGCGTCAAATCCAATACATCACATTCATCTTCCTTTCTCCCATCTTTACATGCAAAACTAAGAAATGCTTACCCAGTCGAGAGTGGTAAATGTACTGAAATGACAGGCTGTGTGGTATACTTTGTTACCATAGAGTCTTAACTCGTGCTTGGATCTTCAGCTTGGCTGTCACTCAGCTCTTACCTGATTTCCTCCTCTTCCTTGAGTTCATAATCCAGTGGCATGTTATCCCACTCTGAAACAGGATTACAGCAAGACAGAGGCAGGCATGAGGGATTTATGAGACACCAAACTGCCCATACCAGTGTCATTACCAGAATGCAATATGTGATAGCGTTTTATCCAATGAGGAGTCAATTGGTCCGAATGACGCCATTTTTGAAATTCCACCGTTTTGGTAATTACAGCTCTGTGCCTAACAGATAGAATCCATTACACTGTGTGTATCCAATGTAGTGCATCACGTATGAAGAAAATGACCAATTACATTTTGTGTAACCTCGCACCTGTCAAGGAAACGGTCCTGAAATGATGCCTTTTAAGTAAGACAGTCAAACACGTCCCACTGCCATTTTCAATCCCAAAGGGCATCATTCAGGGACACCCAGGCAAGGGGAGGGGCAGATTTCACTCGATGGTTCCTACCACTGAACTCTACGATACGCTCTATGGTCCCTACAGACTTATCAGCAGAATGATAATGCGGTGAAGTAACTCACCTTCTATGGTGCGCCACCAGGCCATCAGTACCTCGATGTCCTAAAGCAGAAACAGTGGCACGATGGTTAGCAGAAAAACATCACCCTTTTAAAACTTGTTTTTCTAATGAGAGGATATGATGAGGGAACCATGCAAATTTTCAGTCTACATCCTTATGAAGATGCCCCTCATCTCACCTCAGGCTTGCGTTCCTCCGAATCCTCGTTTTTAACGCATGAGCACCAGCCCAGTTCCTCGTACAATGGCTCTGACTGTGACTTTGATTGGGGGATTGGTGGCAGTGGTCTTTTGGAGAAAAAATCATGGACCGCCTTGCTCCTGATTGCCTACGATACGACAACATATATTTATCCAAATTCAACTTCAGATTTTATTTTATTTTTTTGTATACAGTTAAAGAACATGTGAAATCAAAGTCATAACTTCTAATAGTTATATTATACATACATTAGAACAGGAAAACAAACACTGATATCATGCCTATTTTATACTGTTGAGATGTTACAGGCAATTTTTTTTATACTGAAAGCAACTGCACATTACAGGAATGGTATTAATCTTTCAAACACCATTTTCTTGCTCAATTCACACATTTACATGTCAACCAATTAATGGTGTGAATGTTTTTGCGGGCTGCCAATTAGAACTAAATTTGAAGTGAATATTTATGCACCACAGACAAGCAATGCCACACCTCCAATGACATACTTCACCTCAAAATGAAATGTTATTATTTTGGTTACTTTACCATTCATAAATTTGAAAAAAGTAAATGCATCTACCTTCACTTTGTGACTTAATGAACACTTTAATTACAAGAAAGGTGAGTGACTGCACAGGGTCTGTAATGAAGGAACCAGAGTGCTATAGAAAATGGCACCATAGTTAGGACTGCAGAATTATGCTGCTGACAGTAGGCGTAATGTTTGTTTTTGGGTTTTGGGTTTAGATTACTGATCTACCTGGAATGCTGAAAGAACAAATTAAGTCCACATGTCATGTTGGTATGTCAGATAACCTAAAGTACAGCAGCATTTTCCATCATAGGCTACATCATTTAGTGCAGACAGTAAAAATAACTGCTGTTAGTGAGAAGGACAATTATTTTGCTTTTGTGATTAAATTATGCATAAAATACATTGCACGCAATCCATATAAAATACATTGCATGGTTTAATAATAAATTGCATGTGCCATGAATCCACAAGAAAGGGATTTCTGTAGTTACCTTCAGGCTGCCCTTGTACTGAGTGTCACAGGCACCTGGAGAGGTTTCAATGTCCTTGTACTGAGCGTCACTGGCAAATGGAGGGGTTTTTCTGTCCTCGTACCCAGTGTCGCTGGCCCCTGGAGGGGTTTTTCTGTCCTCGTACCCAGTGTCGCTGGCTCCTGGAGGGGTTATTATGTCCGTGTACAGAGTGTCACAGGAACCTAGAGAGGTTTCACTGTACCCATACTGAGTGTCACTGGCAACTGGAGGGGTTTTGCTGTCCTTGTACTGAGTGTCACATACAACTGGATAAGTTTTATCATCGTATTGAGTGTCACTGGAACCTGGAGGGTCTATTCTGTCCTCACACTCAGTGTCAAAGCCAGCTGGAGGGGTTTTGCTGTCCTCGTACTCAGTGTCAAAGCCAGCTGGAGGGGTTTTACTGTCCTTGTACTGGGTGTCACAGCTATTGGAGGGTCCCCAGGTGGACATCTGTACTGGGAGGAGCGCTTTATGACCTCCACGGCTCTTGCTGAAGTTAGGAGGTGGTGGCCGTTCAGGGCGTGAGCTCCGATGGCAAGTATCCAAAGGTTTCTGCCATCGCAGTGGTAAGAGGAACACAGAAAGTACTTCAAACCTCAAACTCAATGGGAGCAATAATATACAACATTAAATCACAATAAACATACACTGCAAATATGGTGTTTTGGTATTACTGTAGCATGGTCAATGTGATAATGATAATAAAAGTGATGTAATGTTGATTCCATTCACAGAGGTGATGTTACCTTGTTTCATGTATTGCTAGACCATGTGGATCAGAGCATCAGCTAATCTTATTTTGTTCATTTATTTAATCTTTATTTAAGCAGGAAGGACAACTGAGAACTTCTCCTTTGCAGGGATGACCTGGGGAATCAATGTGGCTAGGGAATGCAAGGGATTATTCAGCCAGCCAGACACAGGGAATTATTAGAGAGCCAGTTCTGTGAGTTTTGCGAGGGTTTTAACTGAGAGTGAGAGTCAATAACAGGACTGCTACCTTTGCTCCCTGGTTTGCTTTCTGTTGGTCCCGACCGATCCGGAGCCACGCTGGTTTCCGGAAAAGGAGTTCGGAGTGGGACTTGGATCTGTGCACTGGCGTTGGTGGCTCAGATTTGAGCGTGAGCAAAGATGTGCTTCGCTCCAGGTGGCTAACCTGAGGTCACGGAAACAGGGTCAAAAGAGTGTTATGTAATGGTGAGCTCTTGTATGACTAAGGAGAGGCCATGTCAAAAAGAAGCAGAGGTTAAGGAGGACCTTCTGAATTTAATTTTAAAACATTTAAGAAAATTAATAAAAATATATAATAATAATGCAGCAACGATATTTGGGTCATAAAAGCCCAGGCAATAATACATTTAATGACCATAATAATAAATAGTATGCATATAATACTTTGCTTGTGTATCGTAATACAATCCATGTGTATAATAATAAATTGCATCTGTATAATGATGAAGAGACATTTTCCCTGAATATTTTTTTGAACTGGACACATCACCTAGTGCTATATCATATTGTCTGTCCAACCGTCAATCTCTTGCAGAGTTAGCATCTCACCTCAGTGGGTCTTGTCTCCTCCGGCAGTATTTCCAGGTAGAGTGGGATCTGTCCATCCTCAGACACAGAATTGGGAGGGGGAAGGGGAGGGGGAGGGGGAGGGGGCAGGGGTAAGGCCGAGGCTGAGGAATGGGGGCTCGGCGGCGGTGGCAAACTCTGGCTCGGGAGCAATGGGCTGCAGGGCTCTTTTTCATCATCTTCATCTTCTTCAAACATCTATGGGCCGTAAAAAAGCGAACATTTTATTAGAGAACTACAAACACCCGCAGCAGGGCTGAGGGGTGTACCACGAATCCACAAAAAAAGGGGTTTCTGTAGTCACCTTCAGACTGCCTCCATCCTGCGTGTCACGGCCACCTTTATGACCTCCACGGCTCTTGCTGAAGTTAGGAGGTGGTGGCCGTTCGGGGCGTGAGCTCCGATGGCAAGTATCCAAAGGTTTCTGCCATCACAGTGGTATGAGGAACACAGAAAGCACAACGATAAACTTGACAGATGCAATAAGCAACAAAAAATCACAGTCAACCTGAACTGCAAATATGGTGTTTCGGGTGTTACCATGACATCCCACAGAGTTAATGCGATGATAATAGAGATTACAGTACACACTATGCAGTACCTCCATCCTGACTGGATGCTTCTTGGCTTCATTTTACCTTTAACAGATGTTCTCACCCAGAGGAAATCGTGCCGTTTATATTCACCACCACACAATACAATCAATTCATTCAGCTGGAGATTTCTACTGAAGCAGCTCATCTTAATTTGCTAAAAGCAGCACCCCAATAAGGAAACAAACCCAGAACACTGGTGGTGCAGGTATTGTTCCCAAACAATTATTATGCTATGCTACCATCCTGCTACACTGTTTCATATCTTAAAGGTCATTTCCTCATTCCAAAAACATATGAATCATATGAATGTTTTGTTGTTTTGTTCATTTGCATAAGGAAGTAATAATTTATTACAGGTAAGTAGGGGCAATAGGCACTGGATTATGGCATGTCAAATCTTATTTTCCCCTATTTCATACACACCTGCTGAGTATTCTGAAGGCAGATAAGTAGCATGGCTGAAAGTCACAGCTTTTTAAAAAAACATTTTTTTCAAGACCATTTTTATTGTTTTAGAGCAGTGATTTCCAAACCTGGTCCAAGTGGCCCCTATATACGCTGGTTTTCATTCCAACCACAATTGCAATCTCAGAATTGATTGCAGAATTGTTCTACATGAAACACTTCTGCTTCTTTGTGGTTCTGTGGGTGCCTCCCCCCACCCCCACCCATTTCTTTAACATGTTCCAGTATTCTTGATTTATCAACATAATTAAATGTAATGTTGTTTCAGTTCACAGCAGTGTTGTTACCCTGTCTCATGCCTTGCTAGACCACCTAAATTAGAGCACCAGCTAACCTTAATTTTATTTATTTATTGATTTAACATTTATTTAACCAGGTACGTCAACTGAGAACTCACTTCTGTTTTGTAGGGATGACACAGGGAATCAATGTGGCTACAGATTACAGGATTATTCATCCAGTCAGCTGCAGGGAATCATTAGAGAGCCAGTTTTGTATGTGTTTTAACTGAGAGTGAGAGTCAATAACAGGACTGCTACCTTTGCTCCCTGGTCTGCCTTCTGTTGGTCCTGACTGATCTGGAGCAACGCTAGTTTCCGGAAAAGGAGTTCGGAGTGGGACTTGGATCTGTGCACTGGTGTTGGTGGCTCAGGTCTGCGCGTGAGCAAAGATGTACTTCGCTCTAGGTGGCTAACCTGAGGTCACGGAAAAAGGGTCAAAAGAATATTCTGGAAATTGTTCTCGCTTCTATGCCCATGGAGGGGGATGTCAGAAGGAAGCAGAGGTGAAGTGGTACTTTTTAAATTTAATTTAGAAAATTAAAAATAAATAGAATGTAGGAAAATTAATACAACCTTATAATACTTATGGACCTACAATATCTGGGCCATATAAGGCCAGCCAATAATACATTTCCTATCTATAATAATAAACTGCATGTGTATACAATGCATTACATGAGTATAATAATACATTGGATGTATGTATTAATAAATTGCATGTGTATAATAATAAATTACATATACACTATATGGCCAAAAGTACTGTATGTGGATACCTGACATCTTGCCTTCACAGGAACTAAGAGGCCCAGCCCATCCAAAAAAAGCAGCCCCAAAAGGGGTGCCCAGATACTTTTGGTCATATAGTGCATAAGGTAATGAAATGTATGTGTGTAATGATGAATTGCACGTGTACAATAATAAATGACATGTATAAAATTATAAATTACATGTGTATATTAATACATTGCATGTGTATAATGATGGAGAAGCTGGAGACATCACCTAGTGCCACAACATAATATCTGTCATTTCACTGATCTGTTGTAGTGTTAGCATCTCACCTCAGGGGGTCTTGTCTCCTCCGGCAGAATTTCCAGGTAGAGTGGGATCTGTCCATCCTCAGACACAGAATTGGGAGGGGGAAGGGGAGGGGGAGAGGGAGGGGGAGGGGGAGGGGGCAGGGGTAAGGCCGAGGCTGAGGAATGGGGGCTCGGCGGCTGTGGCAAACTCTGGCTCGGGAGCGATGGGCTGCAGGGCTCTTTTTCCTCATCTTCTTCGAGCATCTACGGGGTGTCACAAAAAAGCATAGATTTTATTAGAGACCCACAAATACTGAGGCGTGTAACACAAGTCCACAAAAAGGGGGTTTCTGTAGTCACCTTCAGCCTGCTTTCACTGCCTCCATCCTGCGTGTCCCTACCATTCAAGGCCGCCCCGGTGGACATCTGTACTGGGAGGAGCGCTTTATGACCTCCACAGCTCTTGCTGAAGTTGGGAGGTGGTGGCCGTTCGGGGCGTGAGCTCCGAGTGCAATTATCCAAAGGTTTCTGCCATCGCAGTGGTAAGAGGAACACAGAAAGCACATCGATAAACTTGACATGAGCAACAATAAGCAGCAATAAATCACAGCAAACCTGAGCTGTAAACATGCAGTTACGATGACATCCCAGAGAGTGAATGTGATAATAATAGAGATTATTATCTTTATTTAAGCAAGAAGGAAAACTGGTTAAATAAAGATGAAATAAATGATGACCAGGGCAATCAATGTGGCTAGGGAATGCAAGGGATTATTGAGCCAGTCAGATGCAGGGAATGATTAGAGAGCCAGTTTTGTGGGTGTTTTTAACTGACAAAGAGAGACAATAACAAAACTGATACCTTGGCTCCCCGGTTTGCTTTCTGTTGGTCTCGACTAGTAAAGAACGACGCAAGTTTCCGGAAAACAGGTTCAGAGTCGGACTTGGATCTGTGCACTGGAGTTAGTTGCTTGGGTTTGAGCAAGAGCAAAGACGTACTTCGCTCCAAGTTGCTAACCTGAGGTCATGGAAACAGGGTAAAAACAATGTTATGGAAATGGTGAGCTCTTGTATGATCAAGGAGAGACCATGTCAGAAGAAAGCAGAGGTTAAGTGATAGTTTCTAAATTCTATTTGAAAAAAAGAAAAATTAGCAAAAACATTTCATAATAATATAGCTGCAATATAAGGTAAGCTAATTAAATATTTTCTATGCATAATTATAAACTATAGTATGTGTATGAGAAAACAATGCATGTATACTTATAAATAAATTATGTAATAATAAATGACATGTGTATAATAATAAATTGCATGCGTGTAATCATAAATTTCAGAAGTATAATAATACAACATATGTGTATAATAACAAAGGAAAAACTGAAGATACTTTCCTAGAACAATATTTTGAACTGGACACATCACCTAGTGTTGTATCATAATGTCTGTTCTTTCATCAATCTCTTGCAGTGTTAGCATCTCACCTCAGTGGGTCTTGTCTCCTCCGGCAGTATTTCCAGGTAGAGTGGGATCTGTCCATCCTCAGACACAGAATTGGGAGGGGGAAGGGGAGGGGGAGGGGGAGGGGGCAGGGGTAAGGCCGAGGCTGAGGAATGGGGGCTCGGTGGCTGTGGCAAACTCTGGCTCGGGAGCAATGGGCTGCAGGGCTCTTTTTCCTCATCTTCTTCAAGCATCTATGGGGTGTCACAAAAAAGCATAGATTTTATTAGAGACCCACAAATGGGAATGGGAGTTCGGCGGCTGTGGAAAACTCTGGCTCGGGAGTAATAGACTACATCTTCCCCCATCTTCCTCTTCTTCAAACATCTATGGGCCGTAAAAAAGCCATAATTTTATAAGAGACCCACAAACACCCGCAGCACGGCTGAGGAGTGTACCATGACTCCACAAAAACAGGGTTTCTGTAGTCACCTTCAGACTGATTCTACTGCCCCTGTTCTCAATCATCCCATTTCAAATCTTACGTTCCCCTATTGCATACATACATACATACATACATACATACATAGAGTAGGCCTACATACACGTGATGAGTATTCTGATGGCAGTTAGGTAGCATGGCTGAACATCACTGGTTTTTGTAACTTTATTTTTATCTAAAGTATTTTTACTATTTTTACTTTACTTAGAGTGAGCGCTGGTGCTAATGTTCCATTGCACCTTTCATTGTAGTCGGTTGGCGTCAGCACCGCTGTCCTGTCCTGCTAATACAGAATTCTGCCTGTATTACTTTTCCATCTGAATCACTTGCCCTTCTGCCCGTCTGTACTCCTATGGGTGTCTTCCTGCTTCCTCATCACATTCCAGTATTCTTGATCATTGATTCTTTTTTATTTTTTTTTGAACCAGGCAGGTCAACTGAGAACTGAAAACATCCATTTTGGAGTGAGGACGTGGGGAATAAATGTGGCTAGGGAATGCAAGGGATTATTCAGCCAGTTAGACGCAGGGAATGATTAGAGAGCCAGTTCTGTGGGTGTTTTTAACTGAGAGTGACAGTCAATAACAGGACTGCTACCTTTACTCCCTGTGTTGCTTTCTGTTGGTCCTGACATCTCTGGAACCGTCCAGGTTCCTTGGAAACAGGTTCAATGTGGGTTTTGGACCTGGGCAGTGGTACTGGTCGCAGGGTCTCACGCATGTGCAAAGATGCACTTCGCTCCATGTGGCTAATCTGAGGTCACGAAAAAAGGGTTAAAAAAAAAATTCTGAAATTGGTGACGGCTTGTACGAGCACAGCGGCCATGTCAAAAGGAAGTAGAGGTTAAGTGGTTAAATGGAATTTTATTTTTCTTAAATGTAGCAAAATTAATTAAAATATATATTTTGGTCATATAAGGCTAGGCTAGCCAATAGACAAAGGCATACAATTGTCATCATATAGAACGAAGTCTTACCTTAGTTTCATTTTCTCTTTCTGTGTCGCTGTCTATGGGAGGACCCCGGCCACTTATTTCTAAATTCCTCTTGATCGCACCATTTAATGTGGCCCCGGGGAGTGGGGTGGGTGGCTATATTGAAAGGGGATTGGACAGCAGAGTCAGGTAGGACACTGTCGGTGTGCACTTAAAGTTCATGAAGCATCATCATTCTGGCAGCATCATTCAAGCCTACTGGTACTGGTACATACACTTGATTCTTATGTTGTAAATGCTTTGTGTGAGCTAATGTGTTCTGCCTTTCCTAAACTTTCTGAATAAAATATTCCATGAGATGAACCTCATCCAATAAAAGCTGGTCATATCAGACTGGTCGTAATGCACCAGTTATGCTGTGATTTAAGTATTTAAATCAAAATGCACTTGTCACAGTTAAGAGGCTTATAAAAATACAGATTTCATTTTTCATAATTCCATGTCCCACCTCCTCATGACTTTCTCTGATAAGTTGCACTTTGGTATAGACTGTTGATTTAGAAGAAGGTTTGAACTGAATTTAGGATTAAGCATTTTTAGTAATCTCATTTCAGCATTTATAGTATTCATATGTGATTACTTACTTCTTAATACCTTATTTTGTGGATCATAACAGACATTTCCTCATTGCACTGTGAACAGATATGACCTTGGTGTTTTGTGAATTAGAGTGTTGACAGCAGTTATCTGCCCTTTTAAATTCATGTTTGTCAGTAATTTTAACATAGCTTCATTCTTGCTGGTAGAACCAGTTTTTGTTTTTTTTTGGATGTCAAGGGAGTGTGCAGTGGTGGTCACAGCACTTGAGGATTGAACAACTTTCTAAATAAGGTAAAAATAATTCACAAAAGTATCACAAAGCTAATGTTTACTTTCCCCTCTCTTCTCCTCCATTAGTTTTTTTTTTTTTTTACTTCAGAAATAAACATTTATTTCAACCATGAAGATTTGACAAAAAAGCAGCACAAAAACAAAAACAAAAAAAACATTTTAATCCTTCTCTCTATTTTGTCCCGATGAAATGCGTTTTTTTTCTAACAGACATGTCTCATAAGAAATCTCATTTACCTCGGTCATGTTTACACGGTTTCACCTAAGTCCAGTCTCGCGGTCTGTCCTGTGTTACGCTGGACTTCTCAGCTTCTGTTCCCTTTAATTCCTGTGTTTCACATGGTCTTGCGCCCAACTGTACTGCGGGCCAGAGGGGCGATGCTATGCCCCGCTTCCTGCACCCTCACCCTTGGGCTTCTCTCTCTGTCTATCGCTAATATACAGCAAGTCAAAAGACCTGAAGGACGACAGGGGTGTGTCTCTTCATGTTGCCTTGCAACATGAAGGCACGGCTCTTGGCTTTGTGACTTGAAAGGAATTTCCTTGTTCTTCTTGTATAGGGCGCCATGCATTGATATTTGCGGGAACCGACCAGACACACTGCATGCCTGCACAAGTTCTGTATACAGTTCAGAGCTGCATGCTGCATTAGTGCTGTGTACAGATCAGAGCTGCATTAGTGTTGTGCACAGATCAGAGCTGCATGGCTGCATTAGTGCTGTGTACAGATCATAGCTGCATTAGTGTTGTGCACAGATCAGAGCTGCATGGCTGCATTAGTGCTGTGCACAGATCAGAGCAGCATGGCTGCATTAGTGCTGTGTACAGATCGGAGCTGCATTTTGCATTAGTGCTGTGTACAGATCAGAGCTGCATGGCTGCATTAGAGTTGTGCACAGATCAGAGCTGTATGGCTGCATTAGTGTTGTGTACAGATCAGAGCTGCATGCTGCATTAGTGTTTTGTACAGATCAGAGCTGCAAGGCCGCATTAGTGTTGTGGACAGATCAGAGCTGCATGCTGCATTAGTGTTGTGTACAGATCAGAGCTGCAAGGCCGCATTAGTGTTGTGTACAGATCAGAGCTGCAAGGCTGCATTAGTGTTGTGTACAGATAAGAGCTGCAAGGCCGCATTCGTGCTGTGCACAGATCAGAGCTGCATGGCCGCATTAGTGTTGTGTACAGATCAGAGCTGTATGGCTGCATTAGTGTTGTGCACAGATCAGAGCTGCATGGCTGTATTAGTGTTGTGCACAGATCAGAGCTGCATGGCTGCATTAGTGTTGTGTACAGATCAGAGCTGCAAGGCCGCATTAGTGTTGTGTACAGATCAGAGCTGCATGGCTGCATTAGTGTTGTGCACAGATCAAAGCTGCATGCTGCATTAGTGTTGTGTACAGATCAGAGCTGCATGACTGCATTAGTGTTGTGTACAGATCAGAGCTGCATGGCCGCATTAGCGCTGTCTACAGATTAGAGCTGCATGACTGCATTAGTGTTGTGTACAGATCAGAGCTGCATGGTTGCAGTCGTGCAGAATACAGCTCAGAGCTGTTACATATCTTCATCTAGCTCTTCACAAATTTATTGGCTGGTGGCTTGCAAAATATGTCAATATAAAATAAGCTCAAAGGATGTTTAAATGACCACAAATGTTTACTTTTACCCAGAGGGACTTGCACAACTTACATTCTTTCACATACAATCCATTTCTACAGCCAAACATTTACTGAAGCAATTCAGGTAAAGTACCTTATTCAAGGGTAAAACTGCATCACCCCACTTTGGAATCAAACACAAAAGTCACAAGCCCATGTCCCTAACCCTTACAATACACTTTCCACCCCTAGATATACTTCAGTACACATGTGCTCAGTTAAAGAAACTAATTCTGAAATGCTGCGTTTGAACGTGCCACATTGTTTCCCAGATCACTTGCCCTTCACACAGACCGCAGTAGTAGAACCTACAGAGCACTATGGAACACTCCAGAACTGCTAATGCAGATGCCATTTCCCTGATCCTTCATTGTACAGGTTCGACCAAGTATGCATCTTACAGAAGGAAAATACATTCCTGAAGGGCATATTTGTTTATATTGCAAGATGTCATTTCCAAAACAAGCTATTTCTGGAAAAACATAACCACAAATACATCACCTGCTTTTTGTAATGGAACAAAAAGCTTTGTTTGCACAGTTGTTCATTTGATGACCATTCCAAAGTATTTCAATAACATAGAGATTCACCAAAATATTTCTGCAGTCACAAGGGTGGGGCCGGTTAACGTGTTTGTGGGACAAAGTCACTGTATTAAACTTACATACAAGTAGCAGGAGTTTTCATATGTTTATCTGAAAACATTTCCTCCAAAGCCAAACCGGTGCAAACAAATTAAGGATGCACCAAACTGTCCAAGCCTCGTGACCTCCCCGTGACACAGTGCGTTACTTGTTGATTGACGGGGCGGGTAATCTAAAAACATACTGGCCAATCAGTATGCCGGATCTAGGAGCCCTCGCCAATCAGGATGGGACTGAGCGAAGAAAGTCGAGGACTTGCGAGAATTCGCCGAGGGGCAGATACGGATATAACTAGCGGAAAAACCTGCGACGATTGATTTGTATTCACTCCCAATTAAGAAGCCTCATCTTGTTCTAAATAAGAAAGCGAAATTGACTATTTTCCCTGTTTGCTTTCAGAAATTTAATGATGAGTCATCACAAATTGTTTTTCATCGCTATTTCGATATTTATTGTTTACAGTGGCGCAGTTATCAGGTAAAATGTTGCAAACATTTTGAAATGTTTTGCAGCTTAATCCTATTCATTTCAGTTGTAATGTAGCAATTGTTGTTGACTGTTTGCATTGATTTATTTAGAAAAAGAGAACTTTTTTAGAGCATAACCATTTATGTGAATATTCATTTATGTGAATATGTAAAACTATACAAGTCCGTGGATCTCGAGAGCGAGGTGCACGTGTCGATGTAGTATTTTCTCTACTTTTAACTAATATTTGTATGATTGCTACATTCAGGTTCCTAAATATCAGCCGTGCTAACTACAATAACGGTAACATAAATATTTATAATGTTTGATTGTCTCGATTTGAGTATTTTTACATCCAGTTGATTTTCCGTATTTCAAACGGGAAGTAGGCTAGTCTCTTAACAACTGGGTGTAACGGCCGAGAGAGACAAGTAGCGTGATGGCCGAGGTGCCGTAGTGACCACCTCTGATCCCGTGCATTGATTGCTAACGGAAAACGTCCCCGCCAGAATCCCACTGAAGAAAACGCGCACTCTGCGCCGTCAGCTGTGCGACAATGGGATGACACTGGATCAGCTACAGTCCAGGGCACAAATGCACATGACCGACCAGTATGCTGATAATGTCCCCGCCGACCTTGGCCTCGCCCCCCACCCTAACAAGACTGTCCCTGTTGAGAGTCTGACCAACTTCATGGACGTAAGTCTGGGTCACAGGGAGAAATGCTGTACCAGTAAACCTTGGGGTTGCAAAATTTTGAGCTGTTCTTTTGCTTGTATCGATTATTAGATAACTGATAATGTGGCTCCCCTTTCCCCAGGCCCAGTATTATGGGGTGATCAGCATCGGCACCCCTCCTCAGGAGTTCTCTGTGCTGTTTGATACAGGCTCCTCCAATCTGTGGGTGCCCTCCATTCACTGCTCCTTCTGGGATATTGCCTGCTGTGAGTCAAAGCCCTGCTGCATGTGACCGTGTGTGTGTGTGTGTATGTGTGTGTGTGTGTGTGTGTGTGTCAAATTGTATGAGCAAATCTATTATTCATTAATTTTTTTACACAAAACCAAACCGAGGCATCTTGTACCTGCCACACGGTGAAGTCTTCAGAAAAAACTCAAAAGACTAACTCCAAAGTTTGATTCATTTAGATATACTCACTCAAATGTACTGGTTCATTTTAAAGAATCAAACTTTCCAACACGTGTGTGTGAGCGGTGCAAAAATGGTACATGTGTGTCTGTGTCTTTTTCCCAGTTTTACTGCGGCAACACATTCATCCTCCCTTAGTTGTACGACGTCAATGGGAATAAGAACAACTGTGTTGTCGTGGGTGCACACCTGCCCCATGTGACTAACCTCAGGGGAGAGCAGTGGCGCAGGTGTGTCATTAATGTTGAGCCCCCCCCCCCCTCGCAGGGCTCCACCGTCGCTACAATTCCGGGAAGTCCAGCTCCTATGTGGCCAACGGAACAAAGTTCTCCATTCAATATGGAAGGGGAAGCTTGTCAGGCTACATCAGCCAGGACACCATCTCTGTGAGTCTCTGCATCCATCTGGATACACAAACTCCCATCAGGCAGTTCATCTGCCGCCTGTACAGCTTCTCATCCCCAGACTGTGTCTTTTTGATTCCTTCCCCATGTTAAAAAATAAACTGCAGTCTTTTGCGTTTAGCAGCAGTTTGTATTATAACGAATGATGCGGATCTGATACTGAGCTAGCTCACTCATGCTGTGCTGTGCTGGTGTTTAAATTTCTCCCTCCTCAGTTAGCTGGGTTGACCGTGCCGGGCCAGCAGTTTGGCGAGGCCGTGTCCCAGCCGGGATTCGTGTTCGCAGTGGCGCGCTTCGACGGGGTGCTGGGGATGGGGTACCCGTCCATCTCTGTCGCTGGCGTCCGGCCGGTGTTTGACACCGCCATGGCTGCCAAGCTTCTGCCTCAGAACATCTTCTCCTTCTACATTAACCGGTGTGTGGCGAGTGGCGGTGGGGAAAACTCTGCGGCTTAAATGTCATGTGTGCCCAGAGGTTCTTCCTGTAGCTGTAACTACCTGTACAGTAAGGTTCCACCTCACCCAGACTGTGGTTTGATGATTTGTTTTGGAGCCAACTGTCAGCGTGCCCTCACATTTTTAACCAGGGACTCCACCAAAGCATGCTGTGAATGTGTGACATTTAGTGATGAAACATTGAATGCAGTGCCTTCATGTCTTTGTTGTCAATCATTCTGTCTGGAACTCCTCCCCCCTCCCGCCCACACCCCTGTGATATGGTTTGTAAGGTGACTTTCTTTTCCCGACATTGCTTAGCTATCTGTGACTGTGGCTCATATTCTCAGTGAAACTGAATATTTGAGGTACTTCCCAGCACTGGATAAGAGATGCGAGTGACACAATCTGTGATACAGTAGGTGACAGTTTGTGACTATGGGTTGAAACGGCCTTAATTCATAAACAAGCAATGTCAGCAGAATGTTTTTTTTTTTTCTCCCTTAAAAAAAAAAAAAAAAAAAAACGAAAAATTCCTCAAACGGTAATGAATGACATTGCAACTCATGATCCAGTGCCTGCTCAGACTACAACAGAGATGATTATCACCATGGCGCTCATTGTAAATGAATGGGAGTTCGCGTGCTCGTTCCTAGGAACCCTAGAGCAGCAGTGGGAGGAGAGCTTGTGCTGGGAGGGGCCGATGACCAGCACTACGAGGGAGCGCTGCACTACGTGAACGTCACCCGCAAGGCCTACTGGCAGATCGCCATGGACGGGTGAGCGTCCCGCCGGGCCTCCGAGCGAGACCCTTTCCGTCTTTGATGTTTGAGCGCCGTGCGCTTCACTGCCCATTAATCTGCACCTGCAGGGTTTCCGTTGGGAATCAGCTGGCGCTCTGCAAGGGTGGTTGCCAGGCGATTGTGGACACAGGAACCTCCCTCATCGTAGGGCCTGCGAAGGAAGTCCGAGCCCTGCAGAGAGCCATTGGGGCCTTGCCTCTACTCATGGGAGAGGTGAGGAGTGGGTCTTGGGGAGCCAATAACCAATGAACATGCACAACAGGACCTCACTAACCAATGAACAATGCACAGCAGGAACTCAATAACCAATGAAAATGCAGTGTGTGGTGAATCTCCCATGTTTGCCTGCCAGTGTGAGCATTAAATTAGCTTTCTCCGTTGTTGTTATCCAGTATATGATTCCTTGCGGGAAGATCCCATCTCTCCCAGTCATCTCATTCACTCTTGGAGGAAAGCAGTTCAATCTGACTGGGGAGGACTATGTCCTGAAGGTAACCTACAGCCCACCCCTCTGAATAGCATGATTCATCATCACCCAGCCAGATTAAACCCTGTGACAGCAGGACAGTGAAACAATCGTGCCCACTGTGGCCCCTGTCATTTTGCCCCTAATGTGATGATCTCCCTCTCGTGACTGCAGGAATCTCAACTGGGAGTGTCGATTTGCCTGTCTGGGTTCATGGCCATGGACATTCCCCCTCCAGCCGGGCCCCTGTGGATTCTGGGAGACGTCTTCATCGGTCGCTACTACAGCGTGTTTGACAGGGATGCTGACCGCATGGGTTTCGCACCTGCTAAATAGAGGGGAGAGAGGGAGAGAGAGGAGGGGGGAGAGAGAGAGATATTTCACAGGCTACTGGAGAAGGGGACAAAGACCACCCAAAAAGGGAAGAGCCACTCCTCTCTGATCCATTCTGTTTTCTGCTTGCTACTTTCAGAGCTATGAAACGGTACAGATTGGGATGGGAAAGGCTAATTGTACCAAATTAACTATGCAATTTTATTTCTATGCAACTTATTTCTTAATGAATTACTTTTTGTACAGATCAATAAAAGCTTGTGCTGAGTGAGGACCGAGTGCTTTGCTCATTTTAAACTCGGGCAGCATTCCGAAGAACAAGCTGATGATTTGTAGAATTTGAAACTTGAAATGTTGACTGATTAAATTGAAGACCCTTCTGCTGGGGGGTGGGGAAAGTGTTGAGTCGGTTTCTGTTGACCGGGGTTGTTGACCAGTGGGGGGGCGAAAAAAAAAACTACTTTTTTTTTTTTTTCCCCCTGTTGATCAATGTCACACTGTTGGGGGGACAAATTTAAAGCGCTGCCAATAAGAACTGTGGGTAAATGCATGCAATTTAAACTGCTGTTATGAAAGATGATATTGAAGATATGCCATAATTTGAATGTTAAACATGTAAGCAAATTGTATGCTTGATTCCTGTAAATGGAAAGGTATTTTTTTGTGGACAACTTGGGCAACTTTTTTCTGTATATTGTGTCCACTTTCAAACTACATTGTGTTTATCTGTGTAGGTCCTACCAATTCAGATTATGATTCAATGAAAATCCTATTTTCTAATTAAATAAAAGTTTTAAATAGTGGAAAAGTAAGCCTGGGTTTTTAAATTACGTTGTCAGAAAAAAAAAAAATTCAGAAACACAATGGGACAGTCAACTCTCCAACAGAAATTTATTGCAACAGCAGCGTAACCTGTTAAAATGAACATACTTGTTTATGTAACGTGTTTCCATAGTCTGCCTGTGGCTACACTGGACAAGACCTAAGTAGGAAGTTTGTTGTGGATGCCCTTCAGTTTTTCCTTTTCACACCCTGATTCTTCAGAACACACTTCTATACTGATTAAAAACATTTGAGACACCAGAAATGGATGCATACTGTTCAGACCTAGTGCTTCGCAAAAGAGATTCACCATTATATTTGAGGTTAGTTAGCAGCTCAAACCTTCAACTTGACAAAATCCAGACAACGGTTTTAACAAGATACCAGCAACATAATTCTGACTATTGCCACAGAAACTAGACTGGCCTCCCATTTTACCGGAGACCACCTAACTGAAAACTTTCCATCAGACGATTATATGAAATTCTAAGGCAAATAAAAAAAACCACAGAAACACAAAAAAAAAAAATGCTTACTGGAGAGTAAGAGCACCATGGCTGAAATTCTGGTCACACACAACACCCCCACTTCCCAGAAAATGGTACCAGACAGATTTCACCATATAGCACCATGACTGACCTTGTGCCACAAACACCACCCCCCTCCCCGAAAAAGGAACCAAAGACTGATTTGACCATAAACAAATCAGAAATGGATTGCACAACTCACTCGACTTTTCCCTCTGACTGCACATGTCGGTTTGGCAATGGGCCGGGATTTCTGAAAAGCTGATGGTTCAATCTGTGACCCAGCTCCACTCTTCACAGCAGAAACCCTGCCTGCAGGGCCCTGTTAAAAAGAAAATCCAGATTCCAGGGCACCCAGCATCGTTCCTCTTGAAAGGGTCTTGTTCTGGAAATGTGATGAGCTTCACACAGCACTGATTCCCAGTGTGGGCTCTTTATAAGGCCTTGGCCGATAAAGGGTTTCATTAGGCATCAGAGAAACAGCGCTCTGCCACAACCAGCCGAACCCAACACTGACTGCACCCCCCCCGAGACACCACCTGGCACATACGTTCCCCACCCCCAACCCAAACAAGACAGGACAAAATCAGACACAAAAAATCGATATTTGGACCAACAAAAAAACAGTTGGAATTGGAAACATTCATTCGAGCCATTAACTAGTGACAAACAGAAGTGAATCTCAGCAGCAGTTCCTGGTGGGAGGATTTCAGTCATATAGTGACTGGTGGGCACAGGACACTGGCTAAAAGAAAAGGCCTCTTCCAATCAGTGGGTGTCCTGTTCGCTTATGAACCACCGTCAACGTAACCTTTGCTGTGAAAGTGCTGCCTATGCAGCTTGTATTCCCTGAACAACAACAAAACATTTTAAAATCATGCCAGGACACAGGCAGCTTTTTGCTCTTCAAGAAGACGAACAACATGAAGATCGGGGGGGAGAAACAGACGTGCAGAACTGGTGGAACGAGCAGGACTCCAGCGCACAGACCCCGTGGCTCCGCCCTCTCTTTTGTCACAAGCCCCATTTTGGATCGAGACTTTTTCCGAAGAGGATTTTTAGAAGTCTGCACATTTTTCTAGTGCCTGTTCTACAGTGGATCACTGTTTGCATAAACAAAACATGCCATTGTTGTGCAGCGAACAAATACCTTCATAGTCTCTTGCTCGCTCATTTTGGTAATACTCACACAACAAATACAAAAATACTTGTTTCCGTTACATTATTAGACATACATTTATTAAACATAGTTTGCTGCCCCCTCCCCAATAAGGGTCTGTGACACAGACACAATGTTCATTAAAAATAAATAAAGTAAAATCTTTTACATACTACTTTTGGGTGCAATGAGAGAGAGTTGGATTTTCAAGCTGAGGTATGACGGAGTATTAATACATCGTTTTATTTTTATCCCGTGGGATGCATCGATGCAGCAGACAGAAATCTTCACAGTTCCCCAAAAAAGCCTTTTATTTGTTCAATCCAGGACAGGACTCAGTGCTCCTCGGGCAGTGTTAAACAGGGAACAGGGAAGCGTGCAACAAGTTAAAGTCCGGGTGAGTTTAAACGCACTGCCCCTGGGCCCCCCTTTGCTCCTCTCATGTTGCCGTTGACAACGGCTGCTCGTCACATTTCACAGACAGTGCTGCTAACAGTCAGCTTCTTGCAATGAGGCGATCCGTGATGACACAGGAAACTCACTCCGAAGTGTCAAAACAGCATTGGGCCGAGACACATATCATGTCTGAAAAGCCGGCAAGACGCCACACAGAATCTGTCCGTTTATTAGTCACTTTTCCGAGGATCTGCACCTACCTCGTGAAAGCTTTTGTTCTGACAAGAATGACTCAGCAATTCACACCTACAAAAGTTCAAAAACCTTTAGGGTGGAGTGGAAGAGCTTCAGTGTTTTTTTTTTGCGTTTGAACACGGGTTAAAAAAAAACATCTCGCCCTACAGATTTCACAAAGCATTTCCTTGTGACAACACATTTACCAATGCAAATTTTTTTGTCACTTGACCAGAAATGTGAAACTGCTCCACTTGCGCATGCGCACACACACATACACACACACACACACACATATATATGCATTCTCCCTGTAAAAATGGTATCTATAAGCAAACCATCTATATAGTGGGGTGTGCTTCTGACTTGCAGCTCTACTGTCCAGTTTTGACACCAAAATGAAAATAAATCATATTCACATGGCGTCCTGCCCTTTGCTTACAGCCAATCACATGCCTCACGCAACACAATCACCAGTACAACTCCTGGATCAGCCCCCAACGAGGCTTCCATCCAACATCAGTGCAGAACACCCATCACACCTAGTGTAACTTTCCACCTGATCCTGAAGATAGGACTAACATACTTTGAAGTGAATAAAATCCTGTTTTGAGTCCAACAATTATTTGTTCTTTATTTTTTCATTTCCTGCAGCTCAACACACAAAGGAAACAAACGTGCATTCAAGTAGGCTAGTCAATAGCACTCCCCACTAATGTACTTCCCGTTTTTAGGATGAAAGAGGAAGTGACCTTCACACTTCCCGTTTCTCAGAAACCTAGGATGACTGCTTCACACTGGCTGTCTGACCACAGTGAACAGAGAAAGCGTGTTCGGCAGCTGTGGTTACTATGGTGCACCAGAACTTCCTGCCCCCATGTCCAAAATTTAACTTGCTGACCAGCTGTTAACACTTTAATTCCTTCTGTTCTTAGAGCTTCTGTGCCAAGTTCCAGCTCGAGTCTCAGTCAGAATAATACTATCAAATGCATTGGGTTTAAAAAAAAAAAACCTATAAAGGTACAGCCATTAAGGGGGAATTAGGTGGACCCATACAATTAACCAGGTTACTGAGCTGCATCTCACCATCGGTCTTAGGTAATAAATAAGCTACGGCCTAATTATAAATAAAAAAACAAACCAAGAAACGAAACTTATCTGTCGGCAGATGCATCGGGGTTTTAAACGCTCCCTCACAGTGAGACATGTCCAAGACCTCTCTCTCAAAAGGGGCAATGGGGAGGCTGTCCTTGTGTTTCTAAAGAACCAGCTGAGCCAGCTGAGTGGTAACTGGCCACCGGTCTGCTGTGGTGAGAGGTGGGGGCGGGGGGTGGGGGTCACGCGGTCCTCAGGAGCCCCTCCGGGTCGGACAGGGCGCAGTAGAGGGTGTAGCCCAGCTCGTCCACCTCCTGGGGGGTGAGCTCGCAGAAGAGGTTGACTTTGGGGCAGAGGGCGCAGGGGAGCCTCCCGGCCTCTAGGTGTCCCACCAGGGCGCGGAGGAGCTGCAGGAAGCGGTCGGCCAGCGCGTCCCGGGCCCAGTCCCCCTCCCCCTCGCTCAGCAGCAGCAGGGCGTTGGTCAGCTGGCCGGCGGTAAGGCGGGAGAGGGCGGGGTTCAGCTTGCACACGGCCTTCAGCACCTTCAGGCACAGGCAGCGGCAGCCGCCGTCCTCCTGGTCCAGCGCCCGCAGCCGCGCCGTCTCCGCCACGCGAAAGCTCTGCCGCCACAGGTTCTCGTGGCGCTCGGCCCGGCGGTGCGGCTTGGCGATCAGCGAGACGCCGTCCTCCATGGCGAGCAGCGGCAGGAAGTCCACGTAGAGCCGGTGCTCCCGCTCGTACTGCACCTCCAGGGTGAGCGTCTCCGAGGGCACCACCGGGCGGATCACGTAGTCCAGCACGCTCCCGATGGCCGGCCAGTTGATGGAGCCGGCCACCAGCTTCTCGAAGACCTCCAGCACGCTCTTCGGGGAGAGGTACCCCCCCACCAGGCAGCGGTCCCAGTAGCTGCTACCCCTGGGGAAGTACTCCAGGTTCTCCCGCCGCACCAGCCAGAACCCCGGCACGTTCATGATGGTGTCCTCGCCCGGGACCGGCGACCACAGGTTCTTCTCCAGGATCAGGGGCACCATCAGCTGGGCGTGGTCCGCGGTCACCACCTGAGACAGAGCTGGGAGGGGTCAGAGCCACATACCTGTGTGTCTGATCCACACACTTCACCCACACTTATCACTCTGCCGGAGCTCCAGGCTCACCGCGGTTCTTACTGGACCCACAGGTTTGAGCTCAGCAGCCCTAAGGTTATCATAAACCCTTTACACAAAGCTGCAAGCTCACATTAGTTTACCTTTATCTTTAGAGCAAATTTCACTCCTGTCCTGCAACTGCTCAACAAAGAGCTCCGGCTGAATACACTTCATAGACATGAACAGAACAGAAGCCAGGAACCCACTGTCCTAATGTAGTTTACACGCATACTATGGAGGACTCGCACTAAATAAAGGCTGTTTACATGATTCGATGGAAAATCACACTGTTTAGCAATTTCAGAAAATGCATTCAAATGGAGATGTCATTGTTTTGGCCATATCCCCCAGCCCTACCTGCAGGTCGTCGTAGAGACTCCCGCTCAGGTACATCTCCCTCAGGGGCATGTCGGGCAGCTTGGCGTGCAGGAAGACCCGGAGCTCGGCGCAGATGTCCAGGGCGGCCCGGCGGGCGCTGGCCTGCTCCTCGCCGGGGATGGTCACGCGCTCGCGGTAAAAGGTCCACAGCCGCTCCTGCAGGGACAGGCGCAGTCGCGCGCGGTGCAGGTCCGCCGAACCGGCGCCGTCCTGCCCTCCGGCCCGCCGTACATGGCCTGGGGGGGGCACACGGCCTGGAGGGAGGGGGGGGGGGCAGGAGGAGAGGGAGAAATCTTAATCCTAACAGGAAAGTGGGGAGGCCTCTTATTCAATTAAACTGTCAACAGGGGCACTGTGGAGTCAAAGCAGGACTTCACAGAAGTTCTAAAAATTGTATGTGTTTAAGAACTGAATTAACATGCAAACAGAGGTTCTTCTGAAACTCTATTTTAAATCTATTTTACTATAATCACCCAAAAGAAATGGAAATCATTAGTGGGCTTGCTTCCGACAAGCCCACTCTTGCTATCTTGCATATATATATATATATATATATTTAAAATTCTTTTTATTATCCGCACTTTCTGCCCGATTTTTCTAGCTCTAACTAGTCCTACAGTTTTTGCACTACATTCAAACTGCTTACACCAAAATGACTGGCTAGTTCCAGACATTGTTGCTTGTATTCAGATCTTTGAAACATTCAAAACTTTTTGAAATATTCTACTTTTTTTGTGGTTACTCCAGAGAGTCACTCGGGACGTTTGGTCCAACGCTGTGGTAGGACGCTTACGCAGGTGGCCACTCATGGCAGGAGATTTTAAGCACAGCTTTATCGCCTCACGTTACTTTAGCTAACCGCAAATCTGGCAGTATACTCAGTAAGAAGAAAGAACGTCAGGACTGAGAACCACCGGTGAACATGTCCACGAACACCGTTGTCGGTGTACTCAGTGAGAACACCGCACTGTTCCGCTGGGGTGTGAATAATTATGAATAATTATGAGGCAGCTATTAACAGGGGCTGGAATCTCACCCAGACCTCCGTCTCGCGGCTACGCCATGGATGTATAAAGGGAAGGGCTACGCAAGATCACAACACAAAACAAAAAATTTTAAAGTGTTTAAAGTGCCTTTAGTTTATCTAACTATGCAAAAAAAAGGAAAAAAAGGCGAAGGAGATGGTACATTCGCGCTGTAAATGAGAGTAGAAACGGAGAATGGAGAGTTTTGTCTGTACATTCGGCAAATGCGGAGTTTAGACGAGGGGGTCCACTTCTCTTATTTCCAAATGTGTGCTAGGCGTTTTGATGACTTGCTGAAACAAGCAGCACCATTCATCAAACATGCGGGAGCTCACAGAAATCCCATCTGTACAGAAGATAACATCTTAACATGTTAGCGTTTCGCCTACTTTAGTTAACCTAGTTAGCGCGTACGGATGATACACACAGCAAGCCCACACAATTCCTTCAAGAATTGTAACCCTTCTAGTTTAAAGTGTAATGCTGAACTCCCATGCTGGGAATTAATACATTTTATTAATTTATTCATTCATTCATTTCCATCCTAAAATTAGTATATCCTTACTTTTTCAAGAACAGTACGATGGTTCAAAAATATGGATCTTGCTCAAGAATGAACCTGTATTTAACCCCAAACACTGTGCACCACCCACAATGACAGGCAGTCTCTGCCTTTAGTCACGGTCAGATGGATCACCCGCTCAGGCTTCCTTCGGTCGAATCCTCAACAAAATTTCATTTGTTCAAGCCGACCTACTGTTGCACTTCTCTGTATGTACGAGCAATTTGTACGACAATTTGTCTCGCTGCTTACAAGGGACTTGCCGGTATTGCTCAAGCCGAGTTTCTCTGAGCCGTCACATGAGCTTCACTTGGCTTAAAGCTGAATGCAGTACACAAAGCAACCAATGATGGCCATTCTGGATGTGAATGACCCTTACAAACAGATGATTTTAACCTGTGCTCCGAATACCAGAGCAAATACAAGCACCGATGTGAAAGAGTGTACACTCAAGTAGCGTACACTAGGTATCAGTAGTTATAAAAACGAAATACTTACTGAGACTGACTGGACTCGTTTGGACACAACTAAAGTTGTGTGGAGCTAATCAATTTAGCTTTGAAGAGCGTTTGAAGAGCGTCAGTGGAGGACGAAGCTCAAAGGTCCCACTCGAGGACGCCTAATTGCCAACACATTAAGAGCTCTCAGACAGGATCATCGCCCACAATTACACAAACCAAACAAAACAAAAAACAGGGGATTCACACCAGCTTCCCACCACGTGGATAAAACACAACGGAACAGCATAAGAGCACCAGGCTTGTAAACGTGCTCTTGTGCTCCCACCTTCACTGGAAAATCTAACTCATCTGTGTACATACCTACAGCTACACACGCATATGCACATACGCATGTACACACATAACACATGCTTGCACTGGGGAAGAGGGTTCGCCCCTTCAAGTTGGCTAAAATGAGCGAGACTCCAGAGCAGAGGAACGGAACAAAACCAACTAAAAAGATTTCAGCGCAGTGTGCGCTACACACGGCTACGGCTACAAATAACGTCCTGTCAACACATTACAGGCATTTAGCAGGCACTCTTATTCAGAACGCCTTACACAGCTTTTTACACAGCGTTCACACTGTCGCCACTCATACAGCTGGATACGTACTGAAGCATTGCAGGTTAAGTACCTAGCTCAAGGTGTTGATAAGTAATACCAATACACACACCTGCTATGCACAAAGCGAAACCATTCGCGGTCCGGCTTGTCTGCAGTGGTATCACTTGTTGTTAGCGTAGTGGGAGTGCACGGAGACGGCTTTGGCGGGCAGTTTACCTGGTTCAAAGGCACTGGAGGACGTAGGTAGTGTCTGCAGCGACCGACTCACTGTGGACTTCATGTCATGGTTCAGTAGCCTTGGCGACGACCCCAGCCAACTAGGCTCCTCCCAGCTCCTTTTACCCCCCCGCTCCATCTTGGTGGGGCTAGTGGGGGCGCTTATGGTTCGATCGTACATCTGAAAAGCGAGTTTACAGAATTCAAAGTTCATCTCTCTCCATTGGGCCGTCAAATTTAAGAAAAGATAGCAGCGATTATAACCCTGAACATAACCCTTAAAACGGCAGTGATTATAATCCTGAATATAAACCCTGAAAACTGCAGTGATTATAACCCTGAATATAAACCCTGAAAACTGCAGCGATTATAACCCTGAACCCTTAAAACGGCAGTGATTATAATCCTGAATATAAACCCTGAAAACTGCAGCGATTATAACCCTGAATATAACCCTTAAAACGGCAGTGATTATAACACTGAATATAAACCCTGACAACTGCCATGATTATAACCCTGAATAGAATAGGGTCACTCATACACACTGACCGCTTTACAAACCTAATTTGAAAATAGGACAGACTAGCTCCCCTTTGCTGCTTATCCATGTTGTGCAGATATTGTGTGAACACTGCGTTACTCTGACAAACTGAAGCCGCCAAGCACAGAAAAAAAGAAGCGATTATATTTCACAGCTGCTTCGGCTCACTCGTTTGACAGCCAGCGTGGCGATGCCAAGCATGGCAGCCCCTCCGACCCCCAGCACCAGCTTGGCATTGGACAGGACAAAGTCGATGGCGGTACCCATCCCATTATCATCCTTCTTTCCCTTTCGGTCGCCATTAACCCCGGCCATCTTCTTCCGCTCTGCTCAGGGTGCGGGGGATGGGGCGGGAGAGGAGGAGGTGGAGGAGGAGGAGGGAGAGAGAGTGTAAATTTAGTGCTTTACTGATGATGCTCGCACACTAGCTGGTCCAGGAATATTGTTAAAAAAGAAAATAGTTTTTTTAGGTTTACCTGAAATTGGTCCAAGACCAGATTCTATAAAGTCCTAGAGGGACTGCAGAATGTCTAATGATAATGGCACCTAGACCAATCCCCCTAGCCGGCTGTTGAGGAAGAACTGGCCCCTCCTGAGCGCGTCCTCCTTTTCCTGAAGGGTGGTCAGGGCCTGGCAGCGGCGAAACTCCCGTGCCACGGCGCGCCGGTAGTAATTCCGGTCAGTGTACTGCAGGTGGCGCCCTGCGCGGAGCAGCGCTCTGTACAGCTCCAGCACCGCCCCCCGAGACCAGCCGCCCATCAGTGACTGCGCATAAGCAGGTGGTCCCTTTCACCTGCTGCACATAGAGGCAAGGCAAAATCCCAAAGTGTTACTTAAGTTCCTTAACTTGACCTCAGCCTACGAGTCTGTACAGACTGGTTCCAAGTTACTTCTGTCCCAGCCACATAAAAGTAATTATATGCGAACACATGGCTGGGTGATAGCGAATCTATGCTTATGTTTTTACGAGGAAACCAAGGGTTCCTGGTTAACTATAGATAAGACAACTCTCAAAACTACGATGTCAGCCAGTCAAAGGAGCACCAACAAGAGCGTTTCTCAAGCAAGCATGTGCTGATGAAAGTGTAAGACTACTTTAACGACAGCGTCAACCAAATGCACCAAACACATAGTTTCGTGTGATTACAGGCTACAGAAAACTAAAACACAGTTTTAATGTCCAAGGTTGTAAAATACCACAGAAATGCCACCGACGTCCCATTCATTTAGATTTTTCCATATCAATTATAGTAAGGGCAGTAAGTTATTAACGCATGTATTACCAAGCAAAATACACGTAAAGCTGTCAAAAACGTGTTTGGGGAAAGTGGTTCATACTTGAAAGACGTGCCTCAAAACAACATACAGGCTACTGTCTGATCAAGGCAGGCCTAGGCTCACTCAACGCATGAAACTAGCTACAGCGTAAACTAGCGACGCTTGATGGTACACGTCCCACAAGTATTGACTGGTTGTGCAGATTAAAAACACAGTTACAAGTTTACAGTCCGATATTATGTCAGAAGCTACAAGTTATAGTTCGATATTATGTCAGAAATATTCTACCTGAACGAAAAGAAAATTAGCCACCGGTAATTAAGAGAGTCTGCCTACGAGCAAGAAGAAAGACTAATTCAGGCACAAATCACATTAAGACACGGCACTCAGATGTACCATATCTATACAGTCCGAAAGGACATATCGACTTACTTTAATTAAACTATTTTTAAAACGTATCCTTTCATGTGCAACAACAGCAGCAGCAACTCCCCTCACGCCGGGGTCAATACAAAGAAACCGGAAATAAATAGTTCCTCGCTTCCGGTTGAATGTAACTAAGTCCGGTGCAAATATTTAACCCCGAATTTTCAACATAAACCAAAAACCTGTTACGCTGATATGTCAATATTAAATGTGTTTTCTTGAAAAAATATATTGTATAAGCCACACATGCGAACTTTAGTTGGAATATTGGTATGTATGCCAGGATGTTGTATGTAGAATCTACTGTAGCTTTACTCCTCAGTTGTTCCGTTGGTTACGTTTTTTAAAAAATGCATATTTTTCCTGCAATGTTCTGTAAATGATGACTAAGTTATAAAATGTGTTTTTTGTGTATATATAGTATATTCGTTCTTTAATTTGTTCCAAAATAACAAAACACAGATTTGGCTACATTTCTAGCATTTTCAGTGGCAGAGTTCTAGGATTAGTGATTATACAACAGGGGTTCCCAAATTTATGGCGAGTGACACCATACTGATTTTTTAAAAGTAAGATCACGATCCCGTGGAGTGTGAGAATATCAACATAGTAGGTAACTTGTCGCCATATTCATTTTCATAATCATTGTCATAAACAACATTGGCATCACATATCTATTATTTTAAAATTATCTGGCATTGGTGGTAGGAATTGCATCACTTTGAATTTCTTGATCATTTTGCTCATCATACTTGCTTCTCACATGCACATAATTCACTGGGCATTCACATCCCTGTTGGAGGAGAGACCTTTAGCCCTCTAGAATGAGCCTAAGAGTCCGTAGAGAGGGGGTATGATTGGTCATAATGAGTGGGTGTCATACCACAGAATTGTGTGCAACCCATTCTTTGACCTCTTCTCTTAGACTCAAGAAGTGAAATTCCGTTCCACCTTTAAACGTATTGGCTAAGAGCATAAATCCCCTTCATCATATCAATTCTGAGAAGCAAGAAGTAAAACTCCACTCCAGATGGAGAAATCATCAGAGTTCACTTACAAAGCTGTTTTATGAAAAGCAGAATGCATGCAAGCCAGTAAAGGTTTAAATTAATTTCTGATGAGTATCCTTGCAAAGTAAAGGAAAGTACTTTAATATGAAATAAAATCAATAAGACCAATCATAATAATGAAACAATTTGCAAGAATGTAGGCTTATTAAAATGAAATACTAAAATGGATGAGCTCAAATGAAATGTGAAAAATGTGGGAAAAAAATGTTTAAACTTAATGCTTAAATTTGATGACGGACAGTTTTTTGACAGTCTGCTCTGTCATTCCTTTGTGGTACTTAGTGTAAACTTGTGACTGGAAGAGAGATATTTCTGCATCAATGGACAAAAAAAATTATGTACTGTATATGTAATATAGGCTATTGTTAGAGTAAAACAGATTTGCCATTCTAGCATGTAATCTCCCATTTCTCAATGCACTCTTTGTGGTAGTCTCCTAAACAAAACAGTGTTTTCCTTTTGGAATTCTGTTTTTGTCAGTTGTGGATTCTTGGTGACTTTAATATCCATGCTGATGCCCCATCATATGTATTTGCCATTGAATTTTTGAAGGTTATTATTGAATATTATTCTGACTCTTGGACTTGCTCCAATCAGAACAGTTACTAAGTATATCTGTGTCTCCGAACATTACAGCATTATTTGTTTATGTCCATCTCCCTGTCCCTGTTATTAGTCATGGGTACCTTGTTTGTTCTAGGATCATTAATTCATCAACTGCAGATGAATTTGTTCTATTCATTCTATGAAGAGGGAATGCAGAAGGGTTGACTGTAAATGTACAGCATTCAATTTCTAAGTTAACTACAGCCTCATGAAGGAGTAATTGATACACTTTAACAATGCAGTTAAGGATTCTCGGTCTAAGTACTTCTCGATTATTATATATGAATATAGTCATAATACAATGGTCCTTTTTAGTACTATTAATTACATTTTAAATCCTCATACACATTTTATTGCGTCTCCTGAGCTATGTGAAAAGTCTTTCTTTGTCACTAAGCTTGTCAATATCCTATCTCATATCTCTGCCCCTGTAAAAGACTGTATTGTTGTCCATCAGAGCACTGTTAAGTTACTGTACCCTCTATACTTTCACCCCTCAAGTCACCAGCATATTTTTCATGAACAAAAGACCAACTGGGATCAGATATGACCCTGCAACATGAAGACAAAATTAATTCAAAAACATTTTTTTCCTTGCTTGTCTTTGGACTGTGGCAGGAAACCGGAGTACCTGGAGGAAACTCCACACAGAAAGGGCCTACAGACAATACAATTCATTATTAAGAACTGAAGGGAGGAGAGTTTTCTCTAGCATAACTAGAATTCTGTGCAACACTAACTTCTTAGGCCTTACAGCAGGGCCCCTCTGTCTCCAGGCACCGAACCTCCCAAGGACAACAACAAGTTAGAAATATAGCCTATAAGCCTATAGCCTATAAGTGGGTCTATGCATGTATGTGTGTGTTTCTTTTCTCTCTGTCTCATGTGCAAAACTGGTGAGCTTGGCCTTCCTCCTTATCCTCCCCCTGCTATCCTGCCAGGGAGGAACTGGCTATGACACCGTGCTGCCCAGGACTCTGAAAGCAACTGATAGATTAAAGAACAAACAATTATTTCTGATTTAAAGCCTGTTTAGACAAAGTGGTCATCATGTGCTTATTTATTTATTTATTTCTTTAATGCTGTTTATTTCATGTTATATTACTGGACATAGCCAATTGTTTACTTTGTTATATGAATAGACACAGCCAATCATTCCTTTGTTAAATCTTACTTTATGCTTATGTATTAACCATGTACCACTCAGATATAGAATCATGCATGTTATTGTTAAAACACTTTTTGCTTATAAAAGCAGGGACCGCCCCTGCTTTCTTCAGTTTGACCTTATCCACCTTGTTGTGTGAAGGTACCGGACTCTTTCTGCAGAAATAAATCCTATTTCTTATATGATATTCCTCATCGTGCCTGATTATTCAAAGGAGAGAATTTTCTCTGCCCAAGATCCCCAAATCACCTGCAATCTGTGTGTGACAAATCACAGACAACTTGTGCAACAGTATCCTGAAAATTGCTTAAAGAAGGATGCACTGACATTTAGAAACTGCCACATGACCTAAAGTGCGTATTAAACAACTGTCCTATTGTAACCTGCTAGTAATACAATTACGTGGCCAAACAAGGCTTCTTTAGCTTTGTCCATGTGATATTTTTCCAAGTCCTGCAGTCTTCATCGTGATTCGGTATATAAAATAAAACATGCAACAATTAAATATAATAAAATGGAAACCTATATGCTTGATATTAAAGTGAAGGACTTGAGGCATACTCACACTTGTCTCTTTAAAAAAAAAGTGTGTTAGAAATGAAAAAAGTAAAATAAATAATCATAATCATAATTGCAATCCTAATAATAATAATAAAAATTATTATTATTATTATTATGTCAGGTAATCCAATGTGCTTCATAATGCTTCTGTAAAGCTAAAATATGTATTCACTAAGTTGCAAATAGCCATTCAGACAGAATGGCTATTGAATGGCTATATTGGAATTTTGTCCGAGAGGGGCAGTCTGTTCTGTTTTAATGTGGAGAGAGGGTGGGGGAAATGTACTTCCTTAATTGGAATCACTTGGTACATATTAGAGCTCTCTCCTGTTTGTTAGTCCAGAACAAGCTTTGTCGCATCAAACTGTCTCGGTTTTAAGGACTGTTCACATCTGGGAGCGCTTTTGATACTGAGGTGAGTACATATTTTGGTCCATATACTTAGCTGGTTTCTGAAATGAGCTGACCTCAACATTGGGAGTGACACAGATTTTACTAGTCACAATGTGTAAATTCATAATTTGCAGAACTGACATGTTAGTTTATGTGTTTTGCAAATTAATTATGATCATGGCAAGTGTAACCAAATACATTGTATGTATACATTGTAAGTATAACACAAAGCAAGAAGTATTTTTATACTTTTAATCATTTCATTTTTTTGGATAATTAGTTTCAGACTATGTATTTATCTGAATATTCTGAATATATGTATTTTAAAATCATATCAAGGTAAATACAATGAAAATTACTATGAAAGACACGAAAGGTTTATAAGTGTAGAGCCCAGATGTATCTGTAGGTATAATATTTAATTTAATTACCCATTCATATTTCCAAATTTAGTTACATATTAGCAAGTACCACTTAAGTGATTAAGCATAAATTAATGATATAAGTGATCTGACACCAGAATGCACCAGAAATGTGTTTTATATACACAAGGAGTAAACATAATATGAAGCAGCTTTTAAAAAAATCATCTCATGCTGAAAGCGCCTAACGATCTATAAGCACAGAATTACTTTAACGCACACTATACATACGCAATACCTTACAGTGGTGTGTTGTATGGGAACAATATTACACCCACCCACTTTTGTAACGGTGTAGGATGAGTAGGTGAAATGAGCTAAATGTAGAGAATGTCCAGATTCCTACAAACAGGAAATAAAAGCAGAGTTAAAATGAGGAGACTGTTCTAATGCTCACACTGTGAACTGTATTTGTGCACACACACACAGCCAATGGTATGCATTACAAGGATTTCCTTAGGACAGCTGCAACACCAAACCAAACCAGTTCATAGACATTACGGGCTTTATTTTATGGCCGGTGCATGGTGTAGAGCTGTTGCACTAGTGAAGTGGAATTTGTGAATTGGACATGCCTGAGCCCGTTTGGTAGTTTGGCAATTTGATGACTCGCTGTGCGCCTAAATGAGAGGAGAGGCGCTGTTGTGGGTGTGGCAGTGAGGATCAAGCAGCTCACTGTAATTTTGGTGGCAGTGTAGTCTGCCATTCAGGCCTGTGCCACCCGCCTGCTCAGACCAGGTCGACGGGGTATGTCTTCTGGTGTAGCCTGTAGAGCACTGACCACATGCTCGTTATGAGCTGCGATGTTGATGGTTCAAGTTCGACTCTTCAATCTTTGTCACGCGTCTCTCCCCCTGTCTCATTTTATTTAAATGAAATTAAATTAAACTTCAAAAAAATTTAAATTAAAAAGAACAGGTCTATGGCACAAGTTGCAGCCCAGCGTATAGTGAGTTTCTTATTTTGGGGCTTTCCCGGTCAATGCTGGCATGATAATAACCTATTAAAAAATAAATCAATCCTTTTTATGGATCATGTGCTGTCCAATTTGATTTTGATATGAATCCCCTAAGCAGGAAAAATGCATACTTTTCATTTGTTGTTCATTGTCTTGTCTTTAATCATTGCATATTATTGTCTATTGTCTTTTATAAAATTGATTCCTGTATTTATTCATGTTTTGAATTGTTTATGGTGTTGTAATGGACAAGAAGCGAGGACATAGCGTCAAGTTAGTTTATTTCAGCACAGGTTAACCACACAAAAATGTCCAACCAACAAGGAAAACCAAATGAAAAATAATAAGAAAACAAAGTAAAGCCAATAACAAATGCCTCTAACTTGCTCTCCCTCTAAAATTCAGAGATCTAACATACAGCAGATTTAGCAATTATAGAACCTTTTAGCCTGACAGACTCACACACATGGCACCCCAAAACAAGACAGACCAAGGGGGCCCAAAATACTCATTTATATAATGGTGGCCAGCACCAAAATACAGGAAAGAAAAAGGGACATAAATATGTATAATAATTATTACAGGTCTTTGATGAATGACAACAAAATATACATATAATAGTTAATATTTGTATTGCATTGGTTGACTTATAATTTTAAAAGAAGAAAATGAATACATTTTAATAATGATTGTAAGATGACTGTGGGTCCTGTGGTCCCCTCAGGCCACAGATGGAGTGGACTGATCAGCCCTCCCACTAGGAACCAAATATATGTTCCTTGTTTCCGCCCGCGATCGCTTTTGCGGCGGACCCGTCTGCAGGAATTAAACTTAAAAACAGGTAATACAAACAACCGCGCAATTACATTGTTAAACTTAACGTTAAACTAAGTGCGTGCACTCACTTAATAAAACGAAAGTAAATAAAGGATTATGATAAACAAAAACCGTGTGGCGAGTTATTTTAAATGATATGTATAAATGTAAATGTATGGTAAATGGGGTGGATTGGGCTTAGCGCAGTGACCTGTCTGTATGACTCGCTCTGCAGCCATCACACTGTTCTTATACTGCTCTGTCGTCCTGGTGGTTCTGCATTTAGTTATTTTACTTACACCCTTCTGTAATTATGAGAATGACAATAAACGCAGCTTCAACAATCTTGTCATTTCAATTATGTGAGTGAAGCTAAAATGATAGCTACATGCAAGCTACATACATTAACTGCATTAAGTTATCTCCTCCCATTTAACATCATCTGGTAGTGCTTCATATCAAAGAGACTGATAAACAACAAGTCATGCTGATGTTTTGTCTGGGTGGGATAACCGTTAGGTAGTCTGAAAAAAAAGTTAATGTGTATGGGTCATGCTATCCACATAGCCTATACATTCCAAAAGGTAGTAACTCCACCTCACCTCAGGAATGCCCTTTGGAAATATTATGGGTATCGCCATTTGAGACAAAACAATAACCAACCAAGGAGAAAGTCACCTGCGACTTATGCAAGCGGAAACTGTCCAATCCCCAAAGTCTGGGGTGCGAATGACAGGGTCGGTACACAAGGTGAGCCTTAACGTTCTGGAAGGCCTTTTCTTGGCCCCATGGCAGCTTCTTCAGGGACCCCTTCTGGGTCAGGCCGGAGAGTGGGGAGGCTGTGGACGAGAAATGGGGAACGGATCATCTGTAATGCCCAGCAACCCCCAGGAAGGCATGCACCTGGGTTTTCTTGCTTGGTAGAGACCAGCTCTTCACTGCCTCCACTTTTTTTCTTCTTCTGCAAGGCTGCTTTACAAAAATAAAGATAAAAGCAGTGTGCAACCCAGCTTCCGAGAGGCGTTCTCCTCTTGACGAACTGAGGTGTGCCTCTTTATCCTTCTTTTGTCCTTCTTCCCCGAAACTGGCAACAGCTGCCAGTATTTATTGAAAGCTGGTATGTTAATTCCACTGTGGCGTGCTGGCAAATGCTTGCGGCGGTGCCATAGCTGGAGGGAAGTTGGCATTGCTGTGCTGGGCCCTGATGCACCAACCCGGGGACAAAGATAATTTAAAAGGCTGGGACGGTCGCTGTACTGACATGCCCCTTCCCATGCCACACAGCATAAGACATATTCAGTGGAAACACAAATAAAGTACAATAAAGGATACACATTAATCTAAAGGGTTAATCTGAAGCAGCCAAATGAAGGAAAGTGGACAGAGTAAGTCAGATATATTGTATTACTAAGTAAGTTGCTATTTTAAATGCTACCTTTCAGTAAATTCCACTCATATCATTGCATTTATCCCACAAAAGGCCTTTTGAACCATTTATAAATCTTTCTGCATGGGAGGAGTAATAAGCAAATTGAATTTAAAGCATAACTACAATTAAGTTAAGTTTATTTGACAAGGACATCACAATCACATTGGACAAACCAGATGCACTGCTTAAGTGTTTTAGCATACATGCTAATTCTCAACACTTTGAAAAAAAAAAAAACAATAGAGTAAAATGTACAATTAAAATATAGGGAAAAAAGCATTATAGTCAGAATTAAATACATACATCAGCTATAGAGCAAAGACAACATGATCAAAACAATACACCAGTCATCATTTATTCATGTGTGCACTGTTGTTTTGATTTTAGCCAGAATTTGAGTCCTCTATTAAAAACATTGCCATCAGTCTCTAGTTTCAGATCTATGGGTAGAGAGATCCAGAGTGTTGCCCCCTTTACCGAGAAGACAGGCTGACCAAATAAGGTCTTGTACATTGAGACAAGACAATCACCATTAGTGGAAGCTTGTGTAGTTGCTCTTCTAGAGAATAACTAATTCAGAAAACAGGGGTGAAACATGATTATATAAACATTTAAAAAACAGTTTAAGATTGCTGAAACTCATGACATTTTCAAAGGTATAGAGGTTGTGTTTTCTTAAAATATCACAATGGTGCCATCTCATTGGTTTCTGGTCCATGATTTTTATTGCCTGCTTGTATACTGAAATAATAGGTTTCAATATGGTTGGAGAGGCTTGTGACCATGATGTGATGCAATATGACAAGTACGAGAGAATCATTGCACACATGTATAGTTGTGCAGTTTGACATGACAAGTCCCTTCTAATAAAACGAAAACAATTTAAATTTGGTCTGAACTTCTTACAAATGTGCTTTCCCTGTCTATCAAATTTTAAATTCTTACCCAAGATAATACCTAATTACTTGACTTCATTCATTCAAATAGTCTCAAGTCTGAGACTATTTTGGATAATTGGAATAATTTGCACTAAACTAAATAGTGCTTCTGCATCATTTCACTCATGACATTGACTCTGCCATGTCACTGTGTGCTTTAATTATATTTTCCCCTGAAATAACATGTCTATTGTACTCCTGATCAATGCAGATGTTTTCATAATTCACATTTACGTTTATTCTTGGCCTGAATAATCCCCCTTCAGAAATATGGTGTTAGTATAATTTATTATTATCCTTATTTCTTACTATGTGCTGCCTCTACATTCACCTCAACAAAAGATTTATCAGTTAGAAAATAACCCTGCAGACTGTTTATTTTCTGAGCGCTGGGGTCTTCACTAGGTTTATGCACTACTGTAAGGTCAGTTCTGTATTAATTGCTACCATTAGGTGTGACCTTAATGACTTGGCACCAGCTTGTTGCTGCCTAGAAACGTGTTATGATCTTATCTGTTGCTCTGTTGTCGGCTTAATGACTACACGTACATACAATGTGTAACTTTTCAACTCGCAGGATGGCACTGCTCAACTACCCTGTTCCGGATTTGGAAGTGACCCTGCAGGAGGTTGGCCGTGTACTCCAGCTCATCTTGGGCCCAGAGAAATACACACAGTACAAAGATGCCCTTTGCCAGCAGAAGGAGGTTCTGCAAGATGTCCACCATCGTTTCGCAGCTGCTGCCTCAGGGCGAGAGAACTGGGTCACCGAGCAGTTTAAGAACCGGCTGCTCAGCTGCCCCTGTCCTCTGCCCACCTCCACCGCCATGCCCGCTGTCCTGCTCCCGTCCAGGGCCGAGAGAGGATCCGGGCAGCTGAAGCGGGCAGCTGCCCTGCTGTGGGCAGCAGCTAAGCTCCACAGCGAGCCGTGGTTGCTGGAGGGTGACGGGGCCACAGAGCGCACCCAGCAGTCAGAGGTATTTGCTGCCAGCCGTCTTCCAGGTAAAACCGAGGACCAGCTAAAGGTGAGCTTCACTTTGTGCCTGCTGTTTTTGCTAGGATTCTTCTACTTCTACTTTGCACAATTTTCTCTCCCTTACCATGCTCAAAAACTCAGGCATTTGGCAGGCACTGCAATTTTTTTGAAAAATAAACTTTTTTTGTACATCTCCTACGTTTGTCTGATCCTCACCAAATTCAGCAAGCAAGATCGACAGCATGTACCTGTGTTAAACTGTGAAGGAAATTCTGATATGTCCAGACATGGCCACGGGACAATAATAGGTCATGTGTATCAAATTTTGTGCCACTACAGCCATAGGTGGCACTACAGCGCCACTTCATAATTGCAATTTTCAAATAATTATTACAAATGTATGGACGGCATTTGCATTAGGGATGACAAAGGACCCACCAATGCGCTATGCTCACCCTTGGTGCTTGGCCCCAAACATTGCTGCTTGCAGCTATATTTTCTATTATTAAAGGGGTGCTGATCTCTTTTCCTTTACCCACTGTTCCTTTTCCAGGTATATCCAGACAGCCTCCACGCTATCGTGCTTTGTACAGGTGGGATATTTCCTATCCAAATTCTGCACCGCCCCTCCCCAGGATCGCCACTCTCTCCACTGCCTTTCCTCGACATCTACAGTCAGGTTCAGGAGATGGCTAGCCAACCAGCAGCAGGCCCGGAACAAGACCCCACCCCTATCTGCAGCTTGTCTGCCCTCCAGCGCCAGGCCTGGTCCGCCCTTAGGGAGCAAATCCTGCAGCAAGGGGGCACTGCTGCAGAATCGCTGGGGCTGATGGAGAGTGCCGTCCTGGCCGTCTGTCTGGAGGACTGCTGCCCACCGGCAGACCTCGCAGAGACCCTCAATGCCTTGAGGCTGGGTGGAGGAGATGGCCAATGTCTGAGATATTACGATAAGGTAGGGACAGTATTTTGTTTCCTGCATGGGATGCATGTTGCCCAATCGCCATGTTTCATTTACATGCCTACATGCAGTCACGTGACAGCTCCCGAGACGATGGCTAATACCTAAAATATTGATGCAGTACAACCTCAGAGATATGTCAGAGACATTTAACTCAAACTGTTTTCACTTTCCGGTGATAAAATATAATAATAATAATAATAATAATAATAATAATAATTCTTCAAACTCCCTGTTGTATATGTGGAATCAATATGTGGAAAATGTTTTTAAAAACTGTGAAATACCCTAACTCAGATTTAGTGGAGGATTCATTTATTCTGAACTAATATATTTACAGATGAACATTTACATTGTCAATTTACATTGACTTAATCATGTAAGAAGTTGTGTAGCTTTAGCAAGGCTAATTTAATATTGATAATAATTTTGCATGTCTTCTACATATTGTCTTTTAGGTGGTGAATTTGGTGGTATTCAAGAATAGCACAGCAGGCATGGTGTTTGAGCACTGTGCGCTGGATGGCATGGTGGCAGGACTGGTGGCTGAAAGCGTATGGCATCTCTCTGAATCTCTCAACTTGGATCCATGTCAGCCGCATGGTCAGACCACTGCGTCACCCGCCGCTAAAAACATTAGTTCCTCACCTCTGAAGCCACTGAATTTCCCTCTTAAAGCCATAACAATGCCGGCTCCTGCTGCCCTTGGTCTTGCTCTTCAAGCCACCCATCCCATCATAACTTTTGAGTTTTTCTCCTACCCAGACATCTTCACCACACTTCGGGGTCACAGGGGTTTATTTGATGCATGGATCACCTTCTCTTTACAACTTGCCCTGAAGCAGACCTTGGGAGACTCAGCCGCAGGCCTCATCCTGGTCACACCCACTCACATGCGCCACTACAAGCATGGCCGTTGTGACCCAACTTATTCCTTCAGCACGCAAACACGCCAGCTTGTGGAAGCTCTGATGTCCTGTGCCAGTGAAAAAAAAGATTCCCCTCAATTTACGAAGGAGCTCTTCTCTCTCTTTCACTTAGCCTTCCTGGAGCATAAGCGTCTTATCAAAATCACCAAGAGTGGTGATGGCGTGGGTCCTCATATAGCAGCCCTGCGCTGGGGCTTAAGTGAAGAAAACCCAGTCAAAGCATTCCTGGAACCCTTTGGTTCACCCTCCATCTACCTCACAGGAAAAGATTTAATGGAAGGGGTGGAGTGTGCAGTGGGAAATGTGTATGCTCGCGACCAACTGGCTGTCACTTATCTTGGGCGGAGAGACCGAGTTCGCATGTTGCTCAATGGGAAAGGTAGCTTTGCCAAACTGTTAAAGCACCTGCAAGAGTCTCTAAAGGACAGTCTTAACATGGTGATGCTTCTGGCCTTGAGGTATGCCATTGCTGGGCAGATGGGAGCTCTGGAATGCCTGTTGCAGGAAGAAGAAGTTAGGGTCAATGGCAAAGAATGCCGAACTGACTCCAATGTAAACTCATCTCAGAATTCAGATTTCACTCTGTTGATCCATGGCGGGGCTGGTGAAGACATACTGCTGAATCAGAAGGTGATTGATGTGGTTGAGTTCTCCTTGCAGACAGCTCTGTCCCTAGGAGCACAAGAGCTGGCGGGGCGAGGCAGCAGCCTGGATGCAGTGCAGAAGTGCGTGGCCGCCCTTGAAGACTGCTTCCTGTTCAATGCTGGCAAGGGGTCCGTGTTCAACCGGGATGGGAAACAGGAAATGGAGGCAACCATAGTGGATGGCACTGGGATGAATGCAGGATCAGTGGCCTGTGTGAGAAATGTGAAGAATCCAGTTAAGGCAGCTCGTCAGGTCATGGAGAAAAGTGGACACACCCTGCTCACTGGAGAGGGAGCTGAAGAGTTCTTAGAAGGGCTAGACATGAAAGAGAAACCAGTGGAGGCTAAGTACTTCCACACACATTTGCGCTGGAAGGAGAGGGAAGTGATGTGTAGCAGTGGCAATGCCTCCAAGAACAACCATCCCCAAACTGTAGGTGCTGTTGCCCTGGACTGCTGGGGAAATCTAGCTGCTGCAACGTCCACAGGTGGGATAGTTGGCAAGCGAAAAGGTCGAGTAGGGGACACGGCAGTAGTGGGGGCAGGGATATATGCAGACAAAAAAATTGCTGTTACCTGCTCTGGTAATGGAGATGTCTTTCTGAGACACACAGTCGCTCACAGAGTTTCCAGTCTTTACCATTGCAAAGGCTATAGCCTTAGAGAGGCTTGTCGGGAGGTGCTATCAGGGAACCTGGATGGTATATGTGCAGGAATCATTGCTGTTGATGCTAAGGGCGAGGCAGTCACTGAAGTAAATGCTGGAGTGATGCTCACTGGATCTGTAATTAATGGCATTGCAAAAGCTCAAGTTGTAAGGCCCTTGAAGAGTTATTCTAATGTGATTTGGGAGACAGAGCAGCTGGTAGCTTACTTGCACTCTGAACCATGGACCCCAGGGGCAACCATTGTAACACAGAAGTATCACAGTAGATCCTACAGCATCTTTCATTTAGCTGAGCATGAGTTCATGACCCTTCTCCTAGGGGCACGGGAAGTTGCTCATTTTCTTTGTGAGAAATTGGGCATTGTGCGCTGTGCCTTAGTATCCAAGCCAGATCCAGAGCAACCAGCCCATGTCAGAGTGTTGCCACTGCATGGATTGGAACCTAATTGGAGACCCCACATGGCTGAAGAGGAAGACTTCCAGCCTCATGACCCAGGATACTGCACCTCTAAGAATGGCCCACGCTGGGGGGATACAGAGCTGGATAAGATCCATGCCACAATTCAGGCTCAACTTCCAGAACCAAAAACACCAAATAACTACACTTTTCTTGGGGATCCTTCCCATGACACCCTGTTCTCCCGCATTGTGCTTGGTAAGGAGAAACATTGGAGGGTGTGGGAAGATGGTGAACATGTGGCCTTCCTTACGCCTTACCCTAACACACCAGGTTTTACTGTTTTAGCACCACGTCGTCCACTGTCCAGTGACATATTCCGTCTGGGGAAGGCTGACTACAAGGCATTGGCCCTGGCTACCAGTAAGGTAGCTCAACTGTTGGAAAATGGGTTGGGTGTTAAAGATGTAGCACTCATCTTTGAAGGTTTCGAGATTGACTATGCCCATGCTAAGTTAATTCCTTTGCACCCTCCACCTGCTAACTCCCCTGCCACAGCACCCCTCCAGTTTTGTCCCACATACCCTGGATACATATCTTCGGTCAATGGCCCCTCTGCCAGCCCTGAGAAACTAAGAGAGATGCAGACAAAAATCACACAATGCAAACCACCTCACTCCTGGAAGAGTCCTCAAGATCATGCTGCTCTTGCAATGAAGAGCCAGTGGTACCGCAACCTCTTTCAAATCCAGAATACCCTCTTCCATGAAACTGTGGAATACTTTCATAACATCTGCCGGTATGCGTATGCCTTGACACCCCTCACTACTGATACCATCTCCTCACCCATGGGGCTGGGGTCTGACTCTGAACCCGTATATGTCAATGTGATGGGGCAGAATGTGTACCTGGCTGACTCCATGCAGTTCGTGCTGGAGTATTTTTTACGTTTCCAAGAGGACTTGCCAGGAACATACTATGTATCACCCAGTTTCCGGGGGGAAGACCCTGATGCCACACACCTGAACCAGTTCTACCATGTAGAATGTGAGCTGCTGGGAGACATGGATGCTGCCATAAAGGTGGCTGAAGGCTATGTAGCCCATATCACCCGTGCTCTGCTCAAGATGCATTCCAGCATCATTCTGAATTCGGCAGGGACCTTGTCGCATGTTGAGGGGTTACTGAAGAAGTTGGATAACCAGGCACCTCTTCCACAAGTCACTCTTGAGCAGGCCATAACCATGATGCCCTCCGAGGACTGCTTCGAGTGGGTACAAGATGGGCAGCCCCAATTTGGCAGGAAGCTGACACGTAAAGGTGAGCGGGTTCTGATCAAGAAGTATGGGAGTGCCGTTTGGCTGACAGAGATGGACCACCTAGGGGTACCATTCTACCAGGCATATGTAGATGGTTCGGGAAAGCAGAAAGCCAAAGCGGCTGACCTCCTACTGGGACTAGGTGAAACAATTGGACTTGGGGAAAGGCACTCCACATCTGAGATGGTGCAAGAGGCTCTTAGGCACCATGCCGTGCCAGAAGACTCCTACAAGTGGTACCTTGATATGCGTCAAATTGCACCTTTGCTCACCAGTGGATGGGGGATGGGCACAGAGCGTTACTTATGCTGGCTGCTGAAGCATGATGATGTCAGAGACATGCACATCATACCAAGGATGAAGGCAAAGAAATTCATGCCATAAAAGACTGGGATGCCTTTCTGCCTTTCCAACCAAAAACTCCTGTAATCCTCACAAACATTGTAACTTCACATAAAACCTGTTTATTGAACCATTGCCCATTGTTACCTACTGTCCACTATGACGGATCAGTACTTGTGGAACTGAGTAGAAAATATCTATTTAGTGACTGCACATTATAGTATTTAGATACTGTATGTCATGGAATGTAAGATATATAGTGAGTGAATTCTTAGTAAATCTAGAACTTATCAAGAAAATGGTGCCAAACCATTATGGATCCACCAGAACACTTTATGTTGTTGTGATTTAATTTTTTATTCATGAACTCTACTTATGCATATCTGCAAAACACAAATATATGTATAGAAGAGATAAATGTAGACGATTTAATTTCCTTGATGTCTGCAGTGTTGAATGTATTACAATGTTCTGGCTACAAATGAAATTGCCCCAGTAAATTGAGTGTACAATTATAAAATTATAAATTGAACTGCAGTTTTACCTGTTTTTATGCATTCACCAAGAACTGTCATCAGTGCCTGACACAAACAGGCAGAGAATCAGACAAAATGTGTGTACGATGTGCATAAATCCAATCAGAGATGTGTTTTCTGTGCATTCCAGGTCAGTTTAGGCAGAAAAATCTAGCGCTGCATGCATCTTCTTACAGTCAGTTTAGATGAGGAGAGGAGTGGAAGAGAGAAAAAGTATGGATGTATGCATAACGGATATTCACAGCTTGTTATAATAACAAAGGCATCCTCATATCTGATCATCTTAAAATGTGTGTGATTTGTATCTGCATTTCAGAAAAGTACATACAAAGCAATTCAATAACCAAAAGAGCAAACTGACCAGACTTACTTATAGTTGTGGCAGGGCTCGATCTGGGAGAGGAAACCAGTGAAATTTAGGGCCAGGCCTACTGGCTAAGCAGGTGCACACAAATGGGCTGCATTACCTTATGAGCTCACCACAGGACCATAGGAGTCTGAGACTGGTGAATCCCATTGCCTGTGAGTAGAGAGTCTGTGACAGAAAAGACCAGTGGAAAAGCTCTAATTTGATTTTAGTTATTTTGCACTTTGCTGTTTTAGTTGAATATTTTTTGAACCAGGGTCCCACAATGGTGACTGGTTAAGTTTGGTTTATTATTTGCTTTCTCTAATTTAAAAAAAAAAATACATTTGCAAGTGAAATATAGAGCTGTGGCACATCCTTGTGCCCAGCGGTTCTGTCCCTCCAGGTATATGACAATAGTGTGGGTCTACTGATCCACACTGATTTTACTTAGGCTAATTGCTTATGTCAGCTATACTCACAGAGCAGCTAAATGCCTAAGTCAAAAAAAAAAAAGAATGGTGTTCAAAAGGGGATGGGGTAGCAATAACACCACATACCAACAATATTTCCAAGACAGCACTGATTACATTTCAGAAAAGGGACAAGAGCCCACTCACAGCCACATGTTTGGTTCAGGTCAAGGGCCAGGAAATTCGATAAATAAAATAATTTCTTTGCTGAATTATGGGGAGCTAAACAAAGGAAATAATAAAACGTGGTTTGTCATCTTCTTCCAATTAAATGAATCCTCACCCATACATTGGGACCCACAAAGACCAGGCAATGAGTGGGTAACTTCCCGTGACTCAAGCACACATTCTGAAGGCTATATGCTATTCCAACCCACACGAGTCCACTCTGCTTTCAAAAGAACCTCTGGAGGACCATCAGAAAGCGGAGACACTGCACACTGCCGTTGTCTGGGGTGTGAGTGTGACCAACGGTTTTCTTGATAGGCTACTTTACGCACAGAACACCCCGTTTTCCTCGAACATTACATATTTTGACACAACATTAACATATTCATCTGCCACAGAAACACGAAGCCATGGAGGTTTAAAAACTAACGTAGGCTACATTACATCGATATTTTATGGGGGGTTAATTGGCAGGTACACCTTTTATTTTCCAAACACGTTTCCTGCTCATTTTGCCGCAGTGCCACATTCAGGCCTGAAGTACTAAATTGTGTTTGAGACAAGAGCAGCGGCGTACCTTGACCAGTAGCGTAATGTGTTCACATAATTCAAAAATGTAGATTTTTCACAATTGGATTTGCACAAATTTGATCCAAGTAAAAATCATATCAAGTTTAAAAATAAAAATAGGCTATATTAATGGAACACTATTTGTAGGCTATTTGATGCTCGAACTATCAAATGTCATAGTACGGTAACAATCGCTATAGTGTTTGAAATACATTTTTACGAGCTGCAGTCAGCATTAAGTTGAATATAATAAGAACAGTAAGAATGAACCGTGGACAGTTTGATGGATAGATAAAGTAGCGTAAATAACGGTCCACGTTGTGTTCTCACCGTGAGCGCTACTTATTGTAAAAGCACAAATGACACTTTAGGACCTCAGTATAAATTCTCATACTCAAGAAATTCCTATGCACTATCTCAATTACCTTTTCATAAGAAATAGCCACCTATCTGGCAATCCGTAAATAACCCATTGCACCACGCTAGTTTCTGTTAGGCTACACATTTCGTACTATAGGCTACTGTTGATACTATTTGACAGTCGCTGTTTTATGTCGTAGCAAAATAGGAAAAGGAAATCCAGCCGTGTGTACCCTGTGTGTACCCCACTTGCCTATGCATATTTTACGGAAAGTAGGCTATACGGTAGCTACAGCAAACGTAAAACTTCCCATCCGAATGTGATAACAGGTGGGGGGGAGTTGTAGGCTACGACCAGCACAATTGGCTAGTGTAGAACCGTTTTAAAAGTTAGCAGCGACAATAATTTTTTTGTCTTCTTTTGAAGTTCAGACATGGCTGCCGTCGTCGCTGCAAAGTGGTTGGTAGAAGCAATCAATGCTAACAAAATCGGACCCAGCCTTCGGGTACTGGATACCTCTTGGTATTTGCCGAAATTTAATCGCAACGCCATAAATGAATTTAAAGACCGTCACATCCCAGGCGCGTCATTTTTTGACATAGATCAGTGTTGTGATAAAACGTCTTCTCTTGATCACATGCTCCCAACTGAACGCGAGTTTGCGGATTATGTGGGTAATTTGGGAATTGGGAACCACACACACGTTGTCGTTTACGACGCCAGTGATTTCGGGTCATTCTCTGCACCCCGCGTGTGGTGGATGTTTAGGGTTTTTGGGCACAATTTGGTATCTGTGCTTGATGGCGGACTTAAGAATTGGGTACAGGAAGGTCACCCCGTCACTGCAGAATATTCTAAACCTGATCCCACCGAATTCCAAGCCTTCCTCAATCGATCCTGGGTGAAGTCATACGAGGATGTCTTGGAAAATCTTGGCAGCAAGCAGTTTCAACTGGTGGACGCCAGATCTTCCGGCCGGTTCCGAGGAATCGAACCAGAACCACGAGAGAGTAGGTCTATGTATCTACCGCTATCCTGTTTCCAAATATGAATTAAATTCGGACACACTCATTCCGCTAATTTTGTAATCTAGGGTACTATTTATTATACCGAGTTTATAATTTCATTTAAAGACGCGTGACTCTAATCAAAACTGGAATAGTGCTTCTTCCGAATTATATTTTCCTTAGCAAGTAGTGAGCTAGATTGCTGCGTTCAGTTTTAGTAACAAAAATCCAGCAGTAATAGGTACAAGCATTTTCTCAGTTTTCCTCACTAGTCTGTATGTACATAGGTCCACGTTGAACGTGCAGAGTCCGTTGTTCTGATTGGCAGGTCGCGCGAGCGGCCTCACGCTGGTGCTAATTGCTGTGTATAGTGCTATCTCATAAAAAACACGTTTTCAACGTACAAAAACGCCAAGTTACTCAAAAGTATTGATATCAAAATGACGCCAAGTTACGGTACTACAAACAATATAGGCTATCTTGCCTCACCGAAATTTAATAACATGTATTCCAAAGCAATGCTACCCAGTATTTCCTCAATTCTTTAAAGTCACTTGGCCCTGTGTGTATATAAGTGTGCAGTACATGGACAGGCCAAACATATGTGTGGATGGCTTTCTCACAGTCATGATTGATTGAAAAGGCATCTATATGTCCAATTTGTATTGGTATGTATGTATTTTGGTGGCCAGCCTTTCTGTTGTGTGAATGATTGTATGTTTCTTGGTATAAATGTCTGTTCGTAAATGTGAATGTAACATGCTGCGAGAGAAATGTCCCCATGGGGATAAAGAAGTTCTCTATGTATGTATGTACAATATGTATTTTACATGTATTTATTGTATGTTGCAAATATACAATCACTTGTACATTTAGTCAAATTCAGTTCAGAAGCAAGTATAAACATATGTTTTCTGGAGAAATATGCTTCCTGTAGTGACTGACCAGCAGTTTTCTACATGAATTTCCATGTGTTCAATGAGGCAATACGAAATATTTGACACTTTGATCTGACACAACGTTTGCATGACATTGTAATATGGTAAGGTTACAAAACACAGGGCCAAGTGACTTTAAAGAATTGAGGAAATACTGGGTAGCATTGCTTTGGAATACATGTTATTAAATTTCGGTGAGGCAAGATAGCCTATATTGTTTGTAGTACCGTAACTTGGCGTCATTTTGATATCAATACTTTGAGTAACTTGGCGTTTTTGTACGTTGAAAACGTGTTTTTATGAGATATCATTTCTTTTGCAAAGCGTTTTATTACGAGAGTGAGAAATGCGAAGTGACCCTGTAAGAAACGGTTGTGAATTATGGCTATCATTGTGTGAATTTGTACAGTCTGAAGAGCGTGTACGTTTAGCAGTTTCGGTTTGCTATATATGTAAAACAGTGGCTGTGACAAATGGTGCGGTGGCGTAATGTAAACGCATCAGAAAAGGTTAAATATGGCAGGGTGTAGCTATGTAGGCTACTCACGGATTTGACGGGCATCCAACGAGCCTTGATTGACAAAAGAATCAGCAAGCCCGTAGAATTAGAGCTGCCTAGGTCGCAACTTGTGTACCCTTCTGTCCTGCTCCGTTGTCTGTTATTTCGTGAAGATGCACTTTTAGTGTTTGTAAGGTTTATAAGGCATTTTGATAGGCTTATCTGCAGGTAGGAATCCTCTTTGCTGTTTTGTTAAGCTAGAACCGGAAAAGTTGATAGTGGAGAATAGGAGCAGACGCATATGTCCCAGCAGGCTTTGCATATGAGAAAATAACAAGTGTGAGATAAATTAGGCGAAATGATGAAATTGCGTAGTTGAAACAACATGTGTTTTTTTTTAGCAGAATGGGCATGTAGGTGAAGGTGACATGATCACAGACTATAGTGCGAAGTAAATGAAGTGACCATGAGCGAGCTTAGTTTCCTTATCAAACGGTACATATAACAGTCTGTATTTAATGTTCGTTGTTGAAGTGGAGGGTTAAATAACGTGTGCAATCTATCGCACAAATGTGTTTTTCTCATGTTCAGTGCTAGTAGTTATACTTATGAGTGAATCATGATTTTAGATGTAATGTTTTAATGCGGAGTTGCAGAACGTACAGACGTAGTAATTGTTTGTAGCCTAGTGGCTAGATAGAGAACAGGGCGAGGTAACATGAATGTAGAAACGGGCGTTTGCTGATATGAAGGTTTTGTACGGTAGCCAAGTGAAGAAATATAGTTAGTGGAAATGGCACAGTGGTGAACTGGTGTAACTTTTTAATAAAAGGAATACATTTGCGTCATGAAATGCATATGGGTGGCCGTGAGTGAGTTTTGATAAAGAAAATGTAAGCGTAAGAAAATGTTAGTGTAAAGAGGGAAATGATCTGCCTGAGGGCGAGTCGGGATTCAAGCTTTCAACCGGAGTTTTACCAGCCCGTGACTTCGTTAGTGCAGCACCATGCCGTAGCTATGCAGTGAGTGAAATATCATTAGCAAACCTGCCGGTGGTTTTAAAAAAGAACACAGGCCAGTAAGCACAGAAGAGCTCCCGTTGAATCCATATGGCTTAGCAATATTGTAGCCGGTTAATAACTGAACGTACAGACGGTAAGTCATAATGCATATGGCTTAGCAATATTGTAGCCGGTTAATAACTGAACGGTGAACGGCGGGTAGATATGGTGCAAAAGCAATAATTGATAAGTAGTAGACAATAATTAGTGAGGGTCGAAGCAGGTTAAGGAAACGTGTTCCTAGCTGGGTTTGAATCTACGACCCCATGTTCCCAAGACTGTAACCTTGCCCACTAGGCCACGGGCAGACTAGCTGTTTAGACTGCGGAGTTGCAGAACATACATACGTAGTTGTTTGTAGCCTATGTGGCTAGATAGAGAACAGGGCGAGGTAACATGAATGTACAAACGTGGCGTTTGCTGATAAGAAGGTTTTGTACGGTAGCCAAGTGAAGAAATATAGTTCGTAGAAATGGCACAGCGGTGAACTGGTGTAACTTTTTAATAAAAGGAATACATTTGCCGTCATGAAATGCATATGGGTGGCCGTGAGTGAGTTTTGGTAAAGGAAATATAACCGTAAGAAAACGTTTGTATAAAAGAGGAAATGGTCTGCCTGAGGGCGAGTCGTGATTCAAGCCTTAAACCGGAGGTTTACCAGTCTGTGACTTCGTTAGTGCAGCACCATGCCATAGCTATGCAATGCGTGAAATATCATTAGCAAACCTGCCGGTGGTTTTAAAGATCACAGGCCAGTAAACACAGATTAGCTCCCGTTGAATCCATATGGCTTAGCAATATTGTAGCTGGTTAATAAGTGAACGGTGAACGGCAGGTAGATATGGTGCAAAAGCAATAATTGATAAGTAGTAGACAATTATTAGTGAGGGTTGAAGCAGGTTAAAGAAACGTGTTCCAAGTGGGCTTGAACCTACGACCCGTGTTCTCAAGACTGTAACCTTGCCCACTAGGCCACAGGCGGACTAGCTATTTACCCTGCAAATGTTTCAGAGTAGAAAGGATCGGTATTTTGCGTGTGTATGCGTTTTTGATTGGGTCGTGTAGGTGAAGATTTGGCTGGTGTCAGTGAAATGTCCAATGGGGAGACATGTTGTTAGTGGGAAAGGCGGCAGGAAAAATAAGAATGAGAAGAAGAAAGAGAAGAAGAAAGAGAAGAAGAAGGAGAAAACGCAAAATCCCCTTAGTTTGGGGCTTTATTGTGTGGACATGTGAAGTTGTTTATGAGTTCTGTTTGTTGAAATGGGGTCAGAATGTACAGAATTTAATGTTTTTAAGGGCTGAGTGTCTGTGGCTGTTGTGGTTATTTCTGTGGGGAACCCTGAAAAGTGCCAAACTCTCGGTGCTGTATAGGTATGGGGGCATGCCCCCGCCAAGGCGTAACTTGGCGGGATGGCATACCTGCCATCCCAATTTCCCTCCCTGGATATCCATCCCATGTAAAATTATAGCATAAAGTATCATTTCTAGATATTCAAACGATATGAAAACCAATGCTGAGATTTGCAGGAGCCTGCAGCATAAAGTGTCAGCCTCCAGTTGGATTTTTACTGGTCCTGATTAAAAATCAGAATCCTGTACATTCTCAGACAAAACTTTTGCCAAGGCATGGGGGTGTAAAGTTTGGACTAGAGCCCGACCGATGCCAGATTTTTGGGTCCGATGCCGATCCCGATTTTGGAGAGTCCTAGCCCACGGATTACCGATGTTTTGACCGATATTTTGTCAAAAAGTGCAACATTTTCAAATCAATTTGAAAAACTTATATTTTATCAAAGTTTCTATATTTGAGAACATTTAACTTATACGCAAACAAATAAATAAAAATAAACACACAAATAACTTTTTGATAGATAAAAAAAATGTAAAAGATGATATTAAATTAAATATATATATTAACACCATCTTCAAGTGGTGTGAATTCAAAATAACTCCACACATTGCTTTTACTCCTTTCTTTTCCAGCCATCTATAAAAAAAAATACAAAAAATCAGTTTTCCAGTTTCAAACATGTATTTTTATGAATATTATTATTATTGTTGTTGTTGTTGTTATTATTATTAATTTGTTATTATTATTTCTTAGTATCTATTCTCAGTAAATTAATTATATTTTCTTATTTTATTCCTACTACATGATCTCAAAGAGTAAGACTTTATCTAGCAGAGCTAATGAGTGAATCAAGTGTAACGTTAGATGAAACTAAATTGACTGGGTGAAATACGTAACGTGAGGCTTGTCCATAAGAATTCGGTGGTGAAAAAAACTACAATGCGCTTTCGTGCAGGTTACCCGCACGAAGTGCTGGTTGATTCACTTCTCCAACAGCAATCCTTCTCTCGTGTTATCACGACAAAGCTAGGTAACATGGCTTAAAATGATCCACGTTAGAAGTGTTTTATCGGCGTTTTTACTGTCTGGTTAGCTTGCTGCGATGATGCAATAACGCGTTGGCTACTGCTATTTTTTACAGTCTCTGGTTGGCTATTGACACAGCATCATATAGTAGCTAATGTCATTATCTCAGATAGAAAAAACAAATGTGTGATGCATTCAATCACCATTTTATTTTGGCTGGTTATTTATTTGAGAATACAGCGATGTCCTCTGGAAATGTAGATCCTACGCTGCTTATGTGCTCACTGCCACTTCATAAAGGCTTGCTAGCCAGCTATCTGGCTAAAGTGAACCAAATATGTTAGCTAATAATATGTTATATGTTAATATGTTAATAATATGTTAGCTTGATAATGAGGATTGATAAACATAGTGGTCCTATAAACGCATTTAATTAAAAACTTCCACTAAATATACATACCTTCGCAATCGAATCAGTGCAGACAAGTCTTGCAGTGGAGAACATTGGATGAGGCAGGAGTGACAAACGTCTTATTACAGAAGTAGCGCGTCAGCTGCCGCAGTTCGCACTTGCTCCCTCTACTGGATAATTCTAGTAAATAGCAATTACAACGTTCGAACAGACAAGTACAGATAAATGTTTAAAATGTTTTTTTGTTTAATATACTTCTATTGTTTAATATACTATATACTAATATATAAAAATCGGGACACATCGGCTGCATAACGGCCGATCCCCAAGTCGTCAAAAACGTCAAATAATGGCCGGTATATCGGCCAAACCAATATATCGGGCGTTCTCTAGTTTGGACACATTCATTATTTGGAAGTTTACTTGGGCATTGGTCAGATATTGCGCAACAATCCCTCAAAATTTCATGTGGCTTTACGTGCGTTAAGACGGAGGGTGCCCACAGTTTCCTGTGTGTCTGCTCCAGGCGATGTGTCTGAATCATGTCGCAAACCACTAGAGCATGTGGAAGACTTGTGGAATCTTTCTCTCTTAATTTAATCTCTTAATTTAATATTCTGTTAGGACACCAAGTTTGTTTCAAGGATTCTTGGAAAATCATTTTCCAAAAACAGTCAACTACATTGACTCAGAGCCCTGTGCCAAAGAACCAGTCAGGAAGGGTTGGGCACAGGGGTAGTCAATCACATTTCTTGAGGGATTGGTCCCCCCAACAGGCTTATATAGGACACAAGATCAGAAGTAAATGCTCTTCATGGTACATTTAAATTCTGTACAAACTGAACAATAATTTATTTTTTTTCCACTGGCAAGCTGTGGACACGGTGCTTAACACTGATCAAAACCTCTCATTGCAACCTTTAAGTGCGTTCGGCCTGTCTGTAATTTCACGTCAACTCTGTCCCTGGTCAACAGGCATAGAACCTGGGCACATCCCCGGGTCCATCAACATGCCCTTCTATTCCTTCCTGGCCCCTTCTGGAGTGGAGCTGCCCACCAAGGACCTGGTGGCCATGTTTGAGGAAGCTGGGGTTGACCTGAAGCGCCCGCTGTGCGTGTCTTGTGGTTCAGGGGTGACAGCCTGCCACGTGGCACTGGCAGCCCACCTGTGCGGCCACCCGGGGGTGTCGGTGTACGATGGATCCTGGTCGGACTGGTACACCCGGGCTGTGCCCCAGCATGTGATTTCTGAGGGCAAAGGCAAGCGTGCCTGATCGGGGTGTGGGCTTGAATACGGAGTGCTTGGTTCAGAGCTTCTCAACATTGGTCCAGGGGGGTCCACAGGGTGTGCTGGTTTTTGTTTTCACCTTGAAACCAACACCCGATTAAGACCTGAGAAACCAGATGAGGTGAATTAATAACTGTGTAATCGCTTGCTGTAATTGACCAATTATTTGTTTAAATTACCAATTAAGTGCTGAGTAACAATAAAATCCAGCAGACCCCTTGCTCTCCAGGATCACCGCTGCAAATTTCTACCTTCAGCAAAGAACCCATAATCAGTGGTTGGAAAAACGTAGAATCGTATGAGTGATCAAGATGAAACAACCAAAGGACTACATATGATTGATATACTGGAATGATCTATATTTTTACTGGAAAAAAAGCCTTTTGACTGAATTTGTAATGTGTGTTTGAATTTGGAACGTAGAATGTCAGGTTGGGAAAACGTAGGAGAGTGAAAATATCTGATATATATTAACAGTGCATTTACAATTCCGAAGGAACATTATTGGTTTTGGGGGTATTTAAGATTAAATTTACTGCATTACTTTTTGCAGTAAATTTACTGCGTTTTAAGGAGTACAACATGATATTTATTATTTTATCATAATAGCAAATGAAAAAAGTATCAGTTTATATGTTTCATGTTATTAGAAGCAATATGCAACTGTTCATTTAAAATAATCTGTACATTTACATGGTTTGGAACCATAACTATAAAACATTTATTCACCAGTAAAACAAGCTAATCAAAACTTTAATGCTGCCTGAAATTGATTAGATTATGCTTATCAAATAAAACATTCTTGCAAAACTGATTTGTGTGATCTGATGATTTTCTGCTCTGAATCGCGTGGTCTTTGCTTGACCTTACTGTTCATGTTTTTTCTTTACGTCTCAAAATGAGGTATGCTTTGTGGTCCAGATTACCTTATTCTACCGCAGCCCTGTCTGCCAACTGGTTCTTGTGAAAGTAAGATGGTTGTTTTGGTTGTTATCATGAAGGCCAGGGCCAAAGTTGAGTATCATTTCTGTACGGTGGCACAGAAATGTTTAACTGGGTTCAGATCTGGGGACAGAGAAACTTGTATGTTATTGTTGTAAATGCTGTTCTGACCAGGAGTGGTGAGGTAGGATCATCTACGTTACTGGCAAAAAAACTCTCTCCGATTGGTATGTTTGGAGCTTGGTATTTTTAATTCTGACAATGTTAACATTCTGAGCAGCCAGCCAGCCAACCATGGTGCAGTTGGTAGCACTGTTGCCTCATAGCACAAAGGTGCTGGGTTCAAAACCTAACTGGGTCCTTTCTATGTGGAGGTTGCATGTCCTCCCTGTGTCTGTGTGGGGTTTCCTCCTAAAGACATGGGTTGTATCTTTTATTCCTCACCTCCTTTTCTCCACTTGTCATTATGGGATCATGTCTTTTGTTACCATTTTAGCAACTAAATCTGCTGTGCTTTCAGCTGGACAGCTGTCACACTGATGAGGTCTCACTATAGAGTTGGGCGCTTGTTGGTTGTGATCCCTTGGCCTTCGATATTTGGTTCTTCGGTGGGTTGACATCATAGATGTCGATGTGTGGTATGCAAATTTGGCAGCACATATTTTGCACTGAACAGTGTTTTTATTGAGCTTTTCAAAATCATTCCACACTCTTGCAAGCTGGTCATCTTTCCAACCGATGACTGCTTTGAATTTGTATGCTGTGCCTACTATATATCCTGGGACCACTGCAGCAAGTGTTGCCAATTTGCATATTCATAGGTTCTGGCATTATTAATGAGGGTAATGGTGTAGAGATGCTACTAAGCCATTTTCAGTAGTTTATTTTTTGGTGAAAAAAATCATCCTAAACAAATTATTATTCAATACAGAAAATGTTTAAAGGTTTTAAAATACATCTGGAGGGGCACTTTAAAGATTTATACACAATCATGGATATGAAAGCACTCCTCAGCCTGCAGAGTCTGCATTGCTTTTTTGGTTAAAAAGGAGAATTCCACCACGTCACCCCCTCATTTTATGAGCCGTGGCAGCGAGAGACTGCATGCGTTTATGCGCGCTGCCTGTTTGACCTGGGATTCTGCATGCTGGCCATGCGCCTGCGCAGCATCTGCGCCTGTTGCAGCCGGTGCTGCAGTTGCTGCTGGCGCAGCTTGTGCTTGATGTTGAGGCAGAAGGGCATGGGGCACTTGTTCTCCTGGCAGTGCTTGGCGTGGTAGCAGCAGAGCGCGATCAGCCGCCTGCAGACGGGGCAGCCGCCGTTGGTCTTGCGCTTGCAGCCCTTGGCGTGCTGCACCACGCGCTTCATCTTCTGGCAGGAGGCCAGCGAGCAGCTGGCGTTGCGACACTGGCAGGCGTGCACCAGCGACTGGATGCAGCCGTGGATGCTGAGGTGTCGGGTTGCCTGAGCGCTCTCCGCTTTATTGCCAGGTGCCTGGTCATTGTTTTTCTCCATGTTCACCCGCTGGTCAGAGCTGAGAAAGAGGAAAAAGCATTTCATTATTCAACCAAGTTTTCATTCAATTAACACTTTCCGGCATTCATAAAGCACTTTACGAAAACTGTCCAATGAAATCAAGTAAAACATTTTTGCATTAGACTGAACTATGATTTGTGGGATCTGATGATCTAATGCTCTTAATCACATGGTCTTTGCTCGATTTTTTTGGTTCTAAAGTCAGTTCATGTTTTTTCCCATCACATCTCAAACCCAGTCATGCAAGTCCACAAGTTCTTTGTGATTCACATTTCCTCACACTACCAGGTCTCTGTCTGCCAACCGGTTCCTGTTAGATGGTTGTCAGTTCATGTCTGTGCCTACTATATATCCTGGGACCACTGCAGCAAGTGTTGCCAATTTGCATATTCATAGGTTCTGGCATTCTTAATGAGGGTAATGGTGTAGAGATGCTACTAAGCCATTTTCAGTAGTTTATTTTTTGGTGAAAAAAATCATCCTAAACAAATTATTATTCAATACAGAAAATGTTTAAAGGTTTTAAAATACATCTGGAGGGGCACTTTAAAGATTATTACACAATCATGGATATGAAAGCACTCCTCAGCCTGCAGAGTCTGCATTGCTTTTTTGGTTAAAAAGGAGAATTCCACCACGTCACCCCCTCATTTTATGAGCCGTGGCAGCGAGAGACTGCATGCGTTTATGCGCGCTGCCTGTTTGACCTGGGATTCTGCATGCTGGCCATGCGCCTGCGCAGCATCTGCGCCTGTTGCAGTCGGTGCTGCAGCTGCTGCTGGTGCAGCTTGTGCTTCATGATGAGGCAGAAGACCACGGGGCACTTGTTCTCCTGGCAGTGCTTGGCATGGTAGCAGCAGAGCACGAGGAGCGGCTTGCAGATGGGGCAGCTGCCGTTGGTCTTGCGCTTGCAGCCCTTGGCGTGCTGCACCACGCGCTTCATCTTCTGGCAGGAGGCCAGCGAGCAGCTGGCGTTGCGACACTGGCAGGCATGCACCAGCGACTGGATGCAGCGCTGGATGCTGAGGTGTCGGGTTGCCTGAGCGCTCTCCGCTTTATTGCCAGGTGCCTGGTCATTGTTTTGCTCCATGTTCACCCGCTGGTCAGAGCTGTGAAAGAGGAAAAAGCATTTCATTATTCAACCAAGTTTTCATTCAATTAAAACTTTCCGGCATTCATAAAGCATTTTACGAAAACTGTCCAATGAAATCAAGTAAAACATTTTTGCATTAGACTGAACTATGATTTGTGGGATCTGATGATATAATGCTCTTAATCACATGGTCTTTGTCAATTTTTTGGTTCTAAAGTCAGTTCATGTTTTTCCCATCACATCTCAAACCCAGCATGCAAGTCCACAAGTTCTTTGTGATTCACATTTCCTCACACTAAGTCCGTCAACGGTTCCTGTAGATGGTGTAGTCTCACCTACGCGTGAGGAACTGATGAGCCGTCAGGCCATAATGGGTCAGTGCGTTAATTCTTGCCATTTCAATAGCTTAAATTTACCTTCAAGAGTGCATTGGATCCCTATCTGTTGGCACTTGTATTTTTTCATAATTTTGACCGGCAAACTAAACCCTTTTTGATGAACTGAAAATTTCCTTTTTCCAAAGAGCAGCTTTTTGGCCATTATCTTTGTCCATGCAGCGCTCCTTCTCTAACCTATTTAGTTAAATTGTTGTTTGGTTTCAATTCCATTTTATATTATATTTATTGTACATTTTATATTTTAAACAATTATTATACTTATTACATTATATATTCGTGTTTTCTGGTTCTTATTGGAATTAAATGTTGAAAATTGTTTCTATTGCTTGCTTCATTCTTTGTAGCCTAACTATAGCATTTTAACATTGTGCCAACCAACCCCGTGTTGGGGCTGGCAAATATTCTAATAGAGTTTTCTAATATAAATTATGCCAACCAACCATGGTCTCCCGAATTATGTCTATTATCTCATTCTAAAGAGAGAACCCTGACAGCCTAACGTCGGAACATTTACGACATTTTGCTAAATTATGACTGTAGAGTTACATAGTACTTTTTGTGTGAAGACACACTCACATTAAGATAGTTCTTTTGGTGAAAACATCATCACATGTATCGGAGCTCTTGAAATAGCAGTTGTGTAAAATCTCTGATGATACTGAAAACTTGAAAAACCCTACATGCCCCATAATGTAGACAACTGTTTGTCTTCAAAGAGAAATCGAACGTAACATTACTAAATGATCAGTACACTTATCATTATTAATAATAACTTTAACATTGATGATGCAACTCAACTGAATTTGTAGCAGAGGTGCGACAGGAATATTTTTACGTTCACACAGTATGGCTACATTTTTTTAATCGCAAAAGCGCCAGTATCGCACTTTACAACTCTTCCCCATTAGTTAAGTTACTTACCGGAACGTGACAGCCAGAGTTTTGACAGAATATCTGGTGAGGTAATGTAAAACACAACATTACAAAGCAATAAAGTATCCCATTGTTAACAAGTATTAATTGCCCTAGAATATTATAAAGGCAAAAAATAATAATAATACAAAGTTATCGATACGCACCCACTTCCTTTGTCTGTACTTCCTGTTTTTGTTCTTGTTCTTTTGGTTTCGTTTTAGCCTGTCGTATTAAAAACATTAATGGTGCATTATCGCCACCTACTGTGCATGAGTGCAAGTCAGGGACAGCGAGAAACGAAATCCTTCCCACCAGAGCCATTGATTCAACCAAAACTGACCACGTCTAGTTTGCAAGACCACTATCTGTTGCAAAGCCCTGCATCAGACATGTCATGCACAACAGATCTGACTAGTCAGAATTCTAACTCAGATATCTTAAAATATTATTTTGACTTGTCAAACCAGAATTAGATGTCTCCCATTATCATTCAATATGTGTGATGAGTCAATGTATATATGACATCAACATCATTATAAATAGTTCAACCCTTTAATGTGTAATATATCACAAATAGAACGTTCTGAACTGACCATTCTCATGCTGATGTAACAAACACTACTCACAATTGAAAGCATCAGAGTTCTAGACCATGGTTGGTTGGCATAATTTATATTAGAATATTATATTAGAATATTTGCCAGCCCCAACACGGGGTTGGTTGCCAAAACGTTAAAATGCTATAGTCACAAAGATGAAATAACCAAAGGACTACATATGATTGATATACTGGAATGATCTATATTTTTACTGGAAAAAACAGCCTTTTGACTGAATTTGTAATGTGTGTTTGAATTTGGAACGTAGAATGACAGGTTGGGGAAACGTAGGAGAGTGAAAATATCTGATATATATTAACAGTGCATTTACAATTCCGAAGGAACATTATTGGTTTTGGGGGTATTTAAGATTAAATTTACTGCAGTTTTAAGGAGTACAACATGATATTTATTATTTTATCATAATAGCAAATGAAAAAAGTATCAGTTTATATGCTTCATGTTATTAGAAGCAATATGCTTAGCCCCAGCAACTGTTCATTTAAAATAATCTGTACATTTACATGGTTTGGAACCATAACTATAAAACATTTATTCACCAGTAAAACAAGCTAATCAAAACTTTAATTACATTACATTACATTACAGGCATTTGGCAGACGCTCTTATCCAGAGCGACGTACAACAAAGTGTATAACCATAACCAGGAACAAGTATGACGAAACCCCTAGAGAGAAGTACCGGTCCAAGTACAGGGAACAACCGCATAGTTCAACTTGGACCCTGGTAGTTAAACTGATTAACACTAACAACGAGAACGGCAACAACGCAATCTATGGAAAAATAAAAATAAATAAAAATACAAGTAGTCGTTAAGACTGGCGCATCAACTAAGTCACCTTAATGTCACTAAGTCACCTTAATGCTGCCTGAAATTGATTAGATTATGCTTATCAAATAAAACATTCTTGCAAAACTGATTTGTGTGATCTGATGATTTTCTGCTCTGAATCACGTGGTCTTTGCTTGACCTTACTGTTCATGTTTTTTCTTCATAAAAACAGGCGAACCGCGGTTCATATATTAGCACATTATTTTATTTTAATTGAATGTAGTTTTCCAGTTTAAAAAGTAGGCTATAGACAGAGCATTTTCCCACATAATATTTAATAGCCAAAGAACCAAGCACCTTCTTTCCCTATTTTTAATAAAAAGTTGTTTTCGTTTCGATTTTATGCTATACAATTTAGTTTGAAAGAATGTGTTTGATATGGCCATTTTATTTTACTAAATTTCCCAAAATGTGTTGTTTTAGCTCTAGATGATGATTTCTTTACCGTGACTTGTTCTAACGGCCGCTTGAAAGAGAAAGTGCTGATATACGTTGGCTAAGTAGATATAGGCTATCGTTTTCTTATAAAATATAGTCGATAAAATAGTAGCCTTGGCTAGCCTACTTTGAGACGTGTTTTTTTAAGAGGCTTGTTATTTCATTGAAAATAAACAGCACACTTGACAGTGATGTTCGATTATTATCCATATTTCCATACCCACTTTCCTCACCTCATCCGCTACAGCAAGAGTAACGAACTATTGTGTCGTTCGCGAACGATTCGGGCAAGTGTACTGTACTGTTGTGTCGTTCGGGAACGATTCAGGCAAGTGTAGTGTCGTTCGAGAACGAGTCGGGGCGGTCGTAGTACGTTCAGTGAACGAATCACTGAACTGAGAACGATAGTCAGTCTGTGAACTACCAGTTCACGTTCGCGAACGAATCGTTTCACGACGTGATTCAGTACACTTCGTTCACTCAAAAGATCCGTTCTTTTGAACGAATCGTTCGCGAACGACCCAACACTATACAGTATTTGATGTATAGACCAGAGACTGTAAAAATAGTTGGTATAAGTATAGACCAATTAGATGTGACTGGGAACTGTAATAGAAGAGATAAGCAACAAACTGGATCGCCTGTATACATGAGGCAAGGTAGAACTATATGTCTATGGGTAAAACTGCCTGTTCTTGGCGCCATTCTGAGAGTGGCATAGCCTACTGTAGCTACAAACTACACTGTGTAGTTGGCAACCAGTGAATCTTGTACATAAGGATATAATACAAGCCATCAGTTCATTAAACACATGGACTTTCTTGAAACATTCCCTTCTTTAATTCACTTCGAAGTTATCCAAGGACATCTTCCAAGTCGCTAGCTACGATAGTTGTACAACACTAAGGACAAAAGGGAAAGTCAGTGTTACCAGGATTCGTTATATATTTCAAATAAGCCTAAACAACCAAATCATTTTATTTAGAATAAACGTATTATAGTACAACACGACATTTGTCATGTACCATTGTTCCAGTTAGTAAAGGATATGGGTTAATATAATTTGCCGTATAGGTATCCTCGATGCTCTACAACCAGAGACTGTGTCTACAACACAACAACAATGGCCGACTATAAAGTATAGCGAAGTTGTTTGAATGAATGCCTGAAGGTCCTTTGAATGAAAACAAATTGGGGTCCTGGCGTTTTGTTTTTTTAAAGCTTCGTATAAGCGTAGTGTGCTACTAATTAGCTACATTACGGAATAGTGCTTAATCTACCTAACTGCAACTGGTAAAGCGGTGGAATATTGGCCAATTGAATTACTTCATAGACTACATTGTTTCTAAAGTAAGATCGCAGCTAGTTTACCTAGCTATCCAACTAACGTTACAGTACACTTAGCTAGCTAACGTTGGTGGTCGGTCCCGTGGGCAGCAGTCATAGTTAATTTACATAGCTAGCTATTTCTTTGTTTAATCGATATTTTAAAAGCAACTTGAATAGTGTTGGACTATGCACAATGGCAGCCAAAGGACGTTGGCTAGCTAACGTTAGCAATCGATTACATCTGGTTAGCAATAACCGTCTCGCTCACCCTGCTGCAAGGCTGTAGCTAAGTATAGCATTCTAGCTAATTAACGTTAGTATACTTGTGGAAACGACCGAGTTAATTTAATTGTCACGTCGTTAGTGTACTCAAATAAAATAAAATAGATAACGTTATGTCCTCACGATGTTGAGTCTATCGGTGCTTAAGTTAGGTAACATCACTGGCTAGCTAGTCTAGCGAATTGTTTGACGCTGATACGTTTACGCGACCCCATTTTTATCCAACGTGTAATTTAACCGAGTAGCGTACCTAATATCTTTGCTAGTAGTACAGTCCTTAACGACACGTTGCGCCGACAGTGCTGGCTGCACTTACTAGTTTACCTGGAAACTTTTGTAAATGTTGAACTTTGATTACTTTTCTCGCTATTTTTTTTTTTTAACTTTATCATACAGTAACCGACGCAGGTTTTGTTTGTTTAGTGTGTGTTGACTACTTTAGTTAGTACATGTATGTCTGAAAAGTGGAGTTGGCACACTGGTTACGTTAATTTCACGGACATAGTCCGAACTGAAGCCAGGAGGGCCTCGCTTGGAACATCAGATGTGAAAATTAACTTGCGTACTAACTGGACTAGTTCAGTTTATTAGCTTCAGTCATTTGTTAAATTCATAGCTTACACTTATAAAAGAACGATTACAGTAGAATAATCGCGTTTATCCAGTTGTCAGCAATTACTAACCTGCAAGATGGCACAACAGTTAACTAACGTTGCCATTTGGAAACTTGTTCGCGCAAATTGTGCCAATTGGCGAACTATTAATTTACACACAATGGCTAACGTCAGGGAAATGCTTGTAGGCTATGTGTGGAATTCAATTAATTGAATAGCTAGTTAACTGTTAACTTACTTGGTACAAAAGTTTATTTTAGATGAACAGGGTTAACTAACTAACTAGCTAGTGTTGTGGACAAGACACTATCCACTAAATGTGACCAGGACTGTCCAGTCTTATCCGAAAAGGGTCGATGTTGGTGCTGGGTTTTGTTTTAGCCCAGCACTAAGACACCTTGAATCAAATAATGAACCAATCAAGGACATGATAGTTCTAGTCAGGTGCCTTAGTGGTGGGCTAGAATAAAAACCTGCACCCACATCGACCGTTTATAGATAGTCAAATAACTAGACTCTTCCACTGTCGCTTGTCCGTATAGCGGCATGATATAAACACAGTGAATCCCAACCCTGTTCCTGGAGATCAACCATAACTGTTGCTTTTCATTTCAATCCTAATTCGCCACACCTGATTGTACTAATTAGCAGCTCAACGGGATGTCAAGCTGTTGAATGAGGCGAGCTTTGTTAGGGTTGAAGTGAAAATATTCAGGACGGTTTACCTCCAGGAACACGGTTGGGAACCACTGATGTAACGGTATGGATCAAGCTTGCCTAGCTCTCCGCTAATTCTCTAAACTGTATTGTCTCCACAGGACGGTGTTCATGTGTGGCCATGTCAGGAATCGCTCTCAGTAGACTGTCGCAAGAGCGCAAAGCCTGGAGAAAAGACCACCCATTTGTAAGTATCCAGTTTTGAATTTGTTGCTGACTGTGCATTTACTGGAAAATTGGGAGAATTGTTCGTTTTAAATTTTTTTAACGGGCCTTAAGGGCTCAACACCAAACCCATTCAAGCATTCTTCAAACACCAAACTAATATGTGGTATTGAACACAAAATAAATTTGTCTATAAGATTAACTGTACAGGTATAGTCCTTTCCTCTTTTTTAACTGAGTGTGTGTGTGCGCGCCAATTAAAAGATGAGAAAATTGGTTTATTTAACATGTTTTTTGTAAACTATGATCCACAAAAACATTATGCCATATTAAATCTTAAATGTATTGCCAGAGGGTGTAAAATGGTTAAGTGAACCATTCTAAATAACTATTAAAATAATATTGTTACTTTACAAACAGTATATCGAATCAAGCACTGTAATTTGTTATTTGTAAACTTTTAACAAAGTTGTCATGTTATAAAAGTTTTGTTTGAATGAAGTGTGAGGTTGTCTTGTCCTCCATGCTACACTAACGGGTATTTTCTTATTAGCTGTATAAGCAGATTGTCTGTCTGTAAAAGAGTCCAGTACAACGTTCTCTGGATAAGTCTACTAAATCTCAAGAAAGTTAAATGTGAAATGAATATGTGGGTTGCTGGCAAGGAAGTAAGCAGTTTTGTAGTCATTGGATACAGGGTTTTTAGTTGACAGCTGGTTATCTTACTTTGGTGAAATTTGCCAACCCCTCAGTTAATCCCTCCCGTGTCCTCTCTTGCTCTCATCATGTCCTTTCAACCAATCCAGGGTTTTGTTGCTGTTCCCACCAAGAACCCTGATGGCACTCTCAACCTCATGAACTGGGAATGTGCTATTCCAGGGAAAAAGGGGGTGAGTGATGGAACAGAAAGGTTAATTCACCATTTATGGTTGCAGCACTCCACAAAAGAGTTCATTACATGCCATTAGAAGATTGCTTGATGATGGTTAATACAGCATCCCATTTCATGAGTCATTTTCACTGAAAGGCCGTCGAGGGGCATTCTAACTTCTTCAGTTTCCTAGGGGATGAACCGTCGTTTAACGGCAGCACAGACAAGCTCTTGAGTGTCAGCAAATAGCATTCACTTGTGTTTGATAGCCTTGGTGCAGTGTGGGGGAAGAAAACAGCCCCGGCCTGGGCCAGAAACGCCAGGGTTGCTCTCTTCCACACTGTTGAAGACTTCTTCAAAGTATGCACAATTCACAGAGTCTGATGTAACTGGGTTTATTGTAAGTGAATCAGAGATTACATACAAGAACCCGGGCTGATCTGCGCAGTTCAATACAAACAACAGTCATTCACAAAGCAAAGAGAGTACATCCAGTCATTCCACAAACACTCTCCAAACACTCTCCAGACACTGCAAAAACACGCTAAAATTCCCAGGGGCTAGACACTTCTTTTTGTCCATTTTTGCTAGCCCCTCCTGTTGTGGAGCTTAAACTTGGTACTTCCCACTTATTTTCTTTGTTTCTTAGGTCTTATTCTTGACACCATTATCTCCCAATTCTCAGACACCATTATTTACGAGCCCCCTCCTTTCTTTATTTAAAAAAAATAGGTACTCCCTTCTCCCATCTAAATCTCCCTCCCCTTTCTGTCACAAATCATGTATTCAGACAACACATTTGTGTGAAAGGCCTAGTTTGCGTGACAAGCTGTGTTCACATTACGTATGTTTTGACTGCATATGTTTGGTATGTAGTGCTTACTGCTACAGATCATTAATCTTATGGCCAGGGTCCGACCTTTGTCAGCTCTGCGCGCACTCCCTTTGCTAGTCGTATAATCCATGGTGGCTGGTACATCTCAAATACATTTCTTTCCCACATACATTGGGCTAGTGCTCTTTGAATACATTTCTTTCCCACAGCAGCTTTGGAGGGTTCTTTCTAGTTGGGTCCGGTTGGGTGTTGGCTCCAGTTTTAGGCAATTATAATGGCTTCTCTGGTGTGTACTGTGAAACTGAAACATGCAGTTGTTCTTTGCATTTTTTCAGACCCTTTGGGAAGGAGGCCAGTATAAACTGAGGATGCTGTTTAAAGATGACTACCCATCCTCTCCTCCAAAATGTGAGTGTTATCTCTCCACACAAGGGTGCTGTTGACTCTGCCCCAAATTTTAGTTCAGACTAGGGTTGCAAAATTCCGGGAATATTCAAGGATGGAAACTTTCCATGGGAATTTATGGGAATTAACGGTAATTTATGGGAATTAATGGAAAATAATGGGAATAAAATGGAAATATAGCCCTATTTGCTCAGGCTGCATTTACCATGTCATATGCAGATAGAAACAAACCTTTCACCATATCATAAGCAGACAATTGCAAACATTCTCTATGACCCCCCCTCCAAAAAAAAGACTTTTCTCTTAACACCTAAAGAAAACCCCTAAAAACAGTCTTCCGAGTGTTGTTTTATAATTCTATTTAAATAGACAGTTGAAGCGTGAGTTTTTAGGAAAAAGTCAAGGAATGACAGACATGTGGAATAAACATTAACAAAACATATCCCATTTTACTGCGCAAGGGGACCCCACGGTTCTAGTGATGAGCAGTATACCATGAGTAGTGCCAAGTCACGTCGGCAGCACACTACCTGACCAAAGATGGAAAGTTTTGAAGAGAAGCTAACCGCTTGTCCAAAATGACCAATATTTATACGATGTCTTCATGCCACTTCACAGCGATAAAAATATCCTACTTATCAGACTGTGTTAATTTCATCAACGAAAAATATTCCTTACGACTCCTTTTTTCATGACGAGAACAAAACAACGAAATAACAATTCAGAACAGGCCTTAGGGTTTAAAGTGAACAACTCATTCATAAAATAAATGTTTTACAATAAAGAATGAATGGAAATAGATTAATGAAAACTCCTCAATTAGCATGCTCAATTAAGCTACATCACATGGTAACAGCTAGCTAGCAGAAGGTGTTAACAAAACTACTTTGCATTAGGCTACTATCTGCCGGTTAACTGAAATATCATAAAAAATATAAAATATATTCACTCCAGTAATATAATCAAAACTTCCCTGAAAGCATGTATACCTTTGGCTCAGACAGTGCGGTAGTGCTGGCGGAATGTGGGCTGCACACGTGATGGGAGAATGCACTGTGCATGCAGAGGGTTGTAATTTTACTGAATTCCTATTTAAAGGTGCAGTGTGTAGAATTTAGTGGCGTCTAGCAGTGAGGTTGCAGATTGCAACCAACTGAATACCCCCCCTCACCTCCTCTCACCCCTCCCTTTCCAACAACGTAGGAGAAGCTATGGTGGCCTGTAAGTTCCAAAAATGATGTCATCGTCTATGACCGCATCGAGTAGCCAAGTGTCAAGTGATGAGGTTCCTTGATAGATTTATAAATTGTATTTAGTTATTTAGTCTGTAAAACTATAGGTCATAGCTTACAAGCAAGATAGCGATTATGATTGTTAATTGTTCCGCCTTGTGGTAGCATTTTATTGCTAACGTTAGCTGCTGTGCATGGTAAATCATAGGAAGACATGATGCGTGGTGATAACATGGTGGCCTCCATGGAAGAGGACACAACGATTCTTATTTTCATGGGATTATACACTAATTAAAACATACTTATGAATATTATATTCCATTTCTGACAAGTCCGTTCCGCTAGATGCCACTAAATTCTACACACCTTTGCCCCTTTAAAGGGATGCTGGCAAATTATCAGTACATATGATGGAAGAGTGCGCTACTGAATGCAGTGCATGGTTACAATTCAATTAAATGGTAATCCTTTTAACCAAAACAGACCTAAGACCTAGTATTGCTTTTTTATGCGTATTCCCCCCCAAATAAGTTCACTGTTAAAAGGTAAGATTTCTATAATGAAATTGTGCAAAATTCCCGAGCTTAACTTCCCTTCCAAAATCTTCCGGAAATTTACCGGAAATATTCCGACCCTTTGCGACCCTAGTTCAGACAATGCTGGACAGCATTCCAATTCACTGGAGGCAGATTTAAAGGAGTACTGGGCTACAGTAGAGTACCAGTACTTGGTGTCTTACTGACAAAACTGTAATGTATACTGTATATACCTTGGAATCCTTCAGCTAGCATACAGTGCAAAACTGATTGAATAATGATAACTGTGTGAATTATGAAAAATTGCATGAAGGGAATGTAAATGTTGTTGTTTGTGAGATTATGTAACCATTTTTAACTGAAATAATATATGTATGTATATATCAGTTAAAAATGGTGTGTGTATATATATTTATATATATATATATTTTTTTTAATTTAATTTTATTTATTTTTTATTTTTATTTTATATTTTTATTTTTATTTTTTCCAGGCAAGTTTGAACCACCCATCTTTCACCCAAATGTCTACCCATCTGGCACCGTCTGTCTGTCCATCCTGGAGGAAGATAAGGACTGGAGGCCGGCCATCACCATCAAGCAGGTCAGACCGCAACAGCTGACAGTCTGGGACCAGGAGAGGGGCTCACTGCCCTGCCAAACTTGCTGTGGTGCCGCTTTTAGAGGCTAGTTTAGGGCCGGCGGCATGGTCACTGTCACTCATCTGTGCCGATACGATTTCTGCTGTTTGCTTTTGTTTGTACCATCAGTCGTATGTACACTGGCTTTATTATGAAGACTCAAATTGCATTATATGTTTTATCGTGTGTTGGTATGTATAATATGTGATATGTGTACATGTGTCTTGCAGATCTTGTTGGGTATCCAGGAGCTTCTTAATGAACCCAACATACAGGATCCTGCCCAAGCAGAAGCTTACACAATATACTGGTGAGTGAGGACTTATTTCACAGTACGGTAAGTAAATAAGTGCTGTGTGCAAAAAGGTTTCAGTGCCTCACGTTTTACTGTTTTTGCTCTATTCAGTCAAAACAGAATGGACTACGAGAAGAGGGTGAGGGCACAAGCCAAAAAGTTTGCCCCTACATAGGGCTGTGTGACCTCTGACCTTTGAGTTCAAACTACAGTACTGGAAAAGCCCTTGACAGACAAGGAGACAAGTGCAACTGAAGACTGAAAGACGAAGGAACATTGTGGAAGGGGGACAGCACAGGGCACATGTACATGTGTATATATATATATAAATATGGAGAGTTATAGACATTTTATTTTATTGTTTTAGCAATTTAATGTGTCTTCATAATTATAAAATTGTGTGAATTCTAAAATTAAAGACTATTAAAAAATACTTTGTCTTCTGCATCTCATTGTAAGAGAAAATCCTCACTTGAATCCTCACTGCCTGAGTGTAGTTCTAAATGTCCAAATTGTGACCTCTTGCAATTCTACCATGACCAAAATCCATACCAAAATCTTTATTAAAGGATTATTTATTTTGAATACTATTTGATACATTTTAAATGAAATTCCTTGCTCAATTGTCCATGAATTTATCCATTCATGTTTCAATCTGTACGCAAGTTTATTTGGTTGTGGTTTCCTCTCGTATACCCAGTCATACATGCTACTTTGTGCTGACCTGCAGTAATCACACAGATATTGAAATTATTTTGGTCTGCATCTCCCTTGGGTGCCAAATGATTTATTGAGCTCACATGTTTCAGACTCCAAATCCCTAACATTGCTAACTCACGATTAATAAGCAGTGCCTGCCAAAAGACGCAAACTTTGAATTGCACCAGCTCTAAGCGTGTTGTAGGTAGGAGATCACACTGACCAACTGCAATGTAGTTGGTGATGTCATCATTAGTGGGAGTCCATGAATACAGTTAAAAACATTGTTTCATGTTAGCAGGAAGCTGTTTGGAAAGTATGAGACAATTCAACATTTATAAATTCTCAGTATGTCAGAAAAAATAGAGTTCCTTCCTTGGGCGTGTGCTTGAGCCAGCAGTAATTTACCATGAATGCGCCCCCCTCCCTAAAGTGTTGGTGTACGCCGAAAGCCATTTTCATTCCTACCAATCACTTCACCTGCTGATTTAACAAATTAGTGCCCTCCTCTCTGGTTGAGGGTGTGTTAGTTAGTAACCTTGTATGCAGCATATGAATGTAATCTGGGGTAAAAGCACTTGCGTAACTGTTCAGTGGAATCCCATGTCACCTCCCTGATGGTGAAAGCGGAAAATGTTATTGCAACACATGGGAGGAGTCACTGGTGATATTACAGTCACCAGGCTGTTTTCGGACAGTCTGGATGCTGAACTGAGTGAAATGGGCCTCCATCATGCACGTAGGCACGGGTCAGGTTTGTGTGAGCGCCTGGTCTACAGCAGTCAGCCTGTGCTCTGAGTGTGAAAGCTGAGTTAATTCCCAGAATTGCATTCTTCACCGAAGCTCCAGATTATCATCATATACGTTACGTTTTCTGTTTTGAAAACTGTTGGCTGTGGATGATTGAGCTGATTATTGACACTTCCTTATGCCTCAGATGGAAGCAGAGAGATAAGGAAATTACTCCGAACTCCAGTACATATCGGGCTAGGTCCCCGAAGAAGTGAACCCTGTTCTGTTTCCCATGATTCAATTTGTGTTTGTCATCTTTACAATATTCAAAGCCTCATTCAACTTGTTTAAGTTCAAGTCACACTGAATGGTGTGTGGCATAACCAGCAGTGGCTGAACCCAGGGAAGATATCAGTTATATTTTTTAGTTTAGGAGAAGCATGCTTTACTTGCATTTCACCTAACATGAGCACTTGTGGGCAAGAACAGGACAGGCAGAAAGGCAAGGATGGGCAGTAGCAGGCAATGGGGGGAAAATTGCCAAAACTTGCTCCAGAGGGGCAAATGGGCTGGTGCTCCAGCACCATTAGGACCCTATTTGTGCATGAGGCAGGCTGGAAGGAACAAAGGACTGGACCTTGCACACTCTGCTTGTCTCCCTCACCCAGAATGCTGTACACCCCAAAAACACAACACATTTAAAAAATAGATGTCACTTTTTTTGGTAGTGTTCTGTGTTTCAGTGACTGTGGTGGTTGGTTTCCAGGATGTAAAACTCCCCCTCCCTCCCTTTCTTTCTCTCCTCCCCATCTCTCTATCTCAATTCTGCTTTCTATATGTAGTCTGACTATATATACCTTGGTTGCACCTTGAGGGCAATAATGCTTTCAGAGTTTCACAATGGCTTTTACAATGGAATCTGTTTGCTTCCCATAATATATAATAATAATAATAATAATAAAATAATAATAATCATCATTTTGTGAAGATTTGTAAACGCTACGGGGTGGTCATTTTGACACATATTTGAGTTTTACTGGCCAGAAGACAAATAAATGGGAAACCAAGTCATCTTAAATAAAATGACAAAACATTTTGAACAATGTTACAGTTATGCCAACCATTGTTTGGGTTGTTGTTCTGGATGAAGGAGGGATAGTGTACAGCATGAGGGTTGATGTGTGCCATTATGAAAAACCCCCAGTGTGATATTTACTGAAGCAATTCAGGTTGTGCCTTGCTCAAGGGTACAATGGCAGTGTTTCACCTGAGAATTTAACCTATAACCTTGGAGGTGAAAGTCCTGTTCCCTAACTATTATAACACACTGTTGTCCCCAGTGCAGTATATGAGTGCAACCCTGACACAGGTTAAATGACAGCACAGGAATGGAGTGTGGTTTATGCTTGATCGAAAAAAGGATAAGAATGAGTTTAAAAAAAAGATAAGAAAAAAATCCCAGCGGAAGAAGGGGTTTTCAGCACTGACGTTAGCCTGCAGCAGCTGTCATGTCCGTTTAAACAAAGTGAGAAAATGTCTGCAAACCACATCCTTAACCGAAAAAAAATAGTATCAGATGTTACCTGGGACCAAAAGATTAAACAAACTGCGGCAGTGAAGACAGTTCATCAAACTCATTTTTATTTGTCGTTACCCAACTTTATTGTACTTTTGCTAATTGTATATTGGTGTTGTATGTTTTTTTATGTTCTTGCAGTAAAAATGTCACAAAGGGTTATGAATTATGATTAGTAAAGTACAAGCTAAGCAGACCATACTGGTACGTCAATGTATTGATAAAATTGATTACATTTGTAAGGAGGGTGGCTGCCACTTCCTCTACTTGTCGCCAGAGGGCAACATAATCATTGGCTGCTGCTTCCTCCACTGGTGGCCAGAGGGTGACATTGTGATTGTATTTTGTGTTCTGTTGACTTATTGCTTTCACCTATGTTGATCTGTGATTCTTTGCACCTGTGTTCTTCCCTATATTAGTTCTCCCTTCTGTTGTGTTCATTGCTTAGTATTGAGTTTGCCTGCCTCTGTGTAAGTCTCGAGTAAAAACCTGTATTTCTGGAAAAGAAGCCTGCATTAAAAGTTTTCTTTTGAAAAATCTACTTTGTTTGTCAAGCCTCCTCTGCTCTTGGGTCCACCACACTCCTAGTCAAGTGGGTTAGTGGTTAGTGTACAGGACTCCCAGCCAGGAGAATCTGGGTTCAAGCCTCTGTCGGGGAACCACCCATAACAGCAACACTAAGCCAAACATGGACCCAGCAGAGTGTGAACAGCTGCGAACAGCGCTGGTGAGCCAAGGAGCCATGGTGGGGAGACATGAACGGATGCTCCAGCAGATCGTCTCCAACCTGCAGTCCCTCACCGAGGCCTTCCGGCTGACCCCGCAAGGACAGCAACCTCCTACCCCAGGGCAGTGCTCCCTGCCTGCCATCTCCAGAGCGATATGACGGGAATCCAGGGAGGTGCCGGGGGTTTCTGATCCAATGCTCCCTGGCCTTCGAGCTTCAAGCTGCCGAGTTTCCCACTGTCCTACCGCCCAGGGTCCAAGAATAAAAAACCTGATGCTCTCTCTAGGCAGTTTGATCCTCCTGACCTGAATACAGCCCCAGAGCCCATCCTCCCGAGGTCCCGAATAGTGGCACCGGTCCATTGGGGGTATTGAGGCAGTCGTCAGGAGAGTGCAGCAGGAACCAGACCCAGGTAACAGTTCACCAGGCTGCCTCTTTGTTCCTAAGGCTGTACGCTCTAATGTTTTGGAGTGGGGGCATGCTTCACGACTCACTGGGCACCCAGGGGCTGCACGGACCTTGGACTTCCTCAGGAGGCAGTTCTGGTGGTCGAACATGGAGAGGGACGTTCGATCCTTTGTAGCAGCCTGTTCCATCTGTGCCCAAAATAAGAGCTCCAAGCTGTGCCCTCAAGGTATGCTGTACCCCCTTCCCATTCCCTCTCACCCTTGGTCTCACACTCCATGGAATTTGTCACCGGATTACCATCTTCCCAAGGTCATACTGTCATTCTGTTGGTGGTGGACCGGTTCTCAAAGGCCTGTCATTTTATAGCCCTGCCCAAACTCCCCTTGGCTCGAGAGACTGCAGAGATTATGATGCAACATGTCTTCAGATTACACGGTTTCCCCCAGGATATTGTCTCGGATCGGGGTCCCCAGTTCACTTCCCAGTTTTGGAAGGATTTCTGTCGACTCATTGGGGCTTCCGTGAGTCTCTCGTCTGGCTTTCACCCCCAGTCCAACGGTCAGACGGAAAGAGCTAACCAAGAACTGGAGAAGACCCTAAGGTGCCTCGTCGCGACAAATCTGGCATCCTGGAGCAGTCACCTCGTCTGGGTTGAATTTGCACACAACACCTTGCACCACTCTTCCACTGGTATGTCCCCATTTAAGTGTCTGTATGGTTACCAACCCCCCTTGTTCCCTAAGCAGGAGGCAGAGGTAGAGGTGTCGTCGGCAGAGCGGTTGGTGTGTTTTTTTTCTTCTTTTTTTCCAAAACCCGTGCACCGAAACTTCCAAAGTAATAGCACACCATTCCCGATGAAGCCGCTCAATTTGACATATTGCACGTGTATGTGGTGCGAAAACTCTGGGAGGAGTAGCGGTCCAAAAAATGGGTAGAATAATAATAAATATAGCTGCAAGCAGTAATGTGGGGCCCTACGAACACAGCATAGCATGGCACGCCCATCTATTGACATAGACACTATTTATTCAAAGAAAATGTATGAAAGTGCCCAGAGGACCCAAATACCAAAAGAAGCATGTTTTTCCGCTCAACAGTTTCATGGTTACAGTCTTGATTATATGACAGCGCCATCTACCCTGTATTGCGGTCATCTTTTAACCCAGCAAATTTTCTGTCACACATTTACTAGAGATGATTTTGGACAATGTACATATCCGTGCGTGAGGAGATCCAACTTCCGGTTCATGAGAAACATTACTTTTAAATATGAATCTGCATTAGCATAAAGTGCTAACTTTGTCACGCCAAAATCACGCAATTTTTAACGAAACGACTTGTCCTTATCACCCTTGATGGAGAGAATACCCAAGAGTACACATGTGCAATGGTGACGAAGTGTTCATGAGAAGATGAGTTTTAACATAACATAACGTAACGTAAGACGAGAACAAGCCATTCAGCCCAACACTGCTCGTCTATTAAACTGCCACTAAACTGTACTTAATGTTTAGTTTACCTAAAAGCTAAATAGTATCTAACACTGTATCAAGCCGGGCCTTGAATACCCCCAGTGTTTCTGCCTCCACTACATGTCCAGGAAAGCTATTCCACACATTGGCCACTCTCTGTGTGAAAAAATATTTCCTAACGTCTGTGTGAAATTTACCCTTTGCCAGTTTCCATTTATGCCCCCTCGTTCTGCTAACTGAACTCAACTTGAATAATTTCCTGTAGTCACTTTGTTAATCCCTTTAATAAATGTAAAAGTCTCAATCAAATCACCCCTAAGTCTCCTTTTGCTAAGCTTGAAAAGTCCAAGATGCCTCCTGTAATTCCTACTGTCCTCATTTTGATAATGAGTTTGTCATGTGGTGCCTTATCAAATGCTTTTTGAAAATTCAAGTATATAATATCATAAGCCTTGCTCCCATCCAGACACTTGGTAGCTTCCTCAAAGAATGTCATTAGTTTTGTCAGGCATGTCCTTCCCTTGCAGAAACCATGTTGGCTATCCCTCAGGATGTTATTATTTTCAAAAAATAATTCTAGTTTGTCTCTAATGATAGATTCAAGTATTTTACATATTTTAAACTGACAGGCCTGTAGATTCCTGAGTCGGTACGGTCCCCTTTCTTATATATTGGCATTACAATACCCTGTTTCCAGTCATTCAAAATTTCTCCAGTTTCTAAAGACTGTCTAAAAATACTTGCGAGTGGTTTAAAAATGATCTCCCTTAACTCCTTTCATACCCTTGGGTAGAAGCTATCAGGGCCTGCTGCTTTATTTGTCTTTAGTTTATGTAATTTATCTAATACTTCTATATGCTCTATCTCAATATCTGCCAAGACATTCTGAGTATTGAATACGCCTTTCCAGCCTATTAGTAACCTCTTCTCTGGTAAAACTCTCAACAAAGTAGTCATTTAAGGCATCAGCAATATCCTTATTTTTATAAAGAAGTGCTCCATCATTATTTTTAACTTATCTTAACTTTCCTTTTCCTATTGCATTATTGAAAGAAACGTTTAGGATTACTTTTAGCATCATCTGCAATTTGCCTTTCATAGAGCCTTTTGGCTACCCTTTTTTAACCTTAGAACGCATATTACAATACTCAGCCTTATTACTCTCAGTACTGTCATTTTTATATATCTTAAACAGTTTATTCTTTTCCCTCAAACTTGTCTGTATAGCTTTATTCATCCACTGTGGAGACTGCTTTTCCAACGTACTTTTCTGCACCTTTGGAATGAATTTACACTGAGCATCAAGTATAGCCCTTTTGAATCTGCCCCACTTTTCATTCACAGTCTTGCAATCAAGAAGTTGCACCCAGTCTACCTTACTTAATTCCGATCGCATCTTTTTAAAGTTAGCCCGCCTAAAATTTAAAATCCTGGTTAGATGGGGCCCTCTTAGTTTGCCACAATACATCAATTTTATATAAGAGGACAACTGTATCTTGATCCGTCTTGATTCATTTTAATGTTAAGAGGCATTACACTTTGCTGTTATGAAATTTGACCGTGCAGTTTCATGTTTTCTAATACCAGTTGTTTTTCTTTTCATTTTTCAGGGGATTTAACCGAACATGAACCACAACTAAAGGTTACTTCACTGAAAAACATACTTGAGCAAAACCACACATACATAGACAAATAGTATAAATGACTGAATTTAATTGAACAAAATAATCAACGTTCATCTCCGTGGTGAAGCTCCCAAGTCCTCGGGTAAATGTGTAATTTTTCTTTACCTTTCTTTAATTTTATTTGCTGAGTCTCAGAATTGAAATTACAGATTACTGACTTTGTGTTTCCACATCGTCCATAGTCTGTGACTTCTGATCACACACACACACGCACGTACACACACACACACACACACATACACACAGATTGTGTGAGATTGTGGTTTGCCTACAACACAGGAACCAATGTCTTTTCTCAGATAGAGAGATGGGTACATACGATAACGGGAGAATTTAATGAGAGATAATGAGAAGAGAGAGGTAGAAGTCGACACGGTGTGGCTATACACTTTTGGTTCAGGGTGTTTGGACTGTCGGATAGCTGTATTTGATAGAGGTAAGCCTGCTCAACGTGACCGCTTATAGGGGAATGTGGAGCGACAAGGTGTCATCTAATTTGAACAAATAATTTGTTTTAAAAAGCAAATAAAAAAAAACGGATCCCCATAACCTGGGATCCCCAAAGATTTACATAGACTTATTTCGTTTTAAATTAACGCTACTGTTTCTGTTTTTTAAAAAGAATACAAATAATATCATTATGATGATTATGATTGCTTTAGCTGGTTATCGATCATAACACACGGGTCCTTAAGACCACTATCGAAATGAACGGGCTTTGAATTCGCAAGGCTGATCATGAATTTGAACTTAACGTTCTCAAACAAATGAAACTTCTGACTCTCCGGATTCTCGTAGGTGCTGTGCTTTTGAACTATACGCGCTCGTGCAAGTAGGCTAGGCGAAGTCGAGTCTCGACTGTCGAGAATTATTCTCGGTCTTTGTAACAGTAATATATTCCCATTCATGCTTACTTCTAAAGCGAGAGTAATTACATCGGTTCAGTGACATTACAGGGTCACTTGTATAATTGTGTGATGTTAAAATATAGGCGTTTAGGCTAGCTAATAAAATACTGATACCGGTTTATCATCGATATAAAGCGCTATGAAAGAACATTTCATTTTTAGGACATTATCCGAGCACATTGGTGACGCACACTGATGACCTTTTGCTCACAGTAGCTTACGAATCATTTCTTTTGTGTAACTGTGAAACGAAAATGGCAGCTTGCGTACCATAAAACGAGACCGAGTTTACCAAAGCGTAAAATTACAACGTGCGATGTCGGACAGTCCCTAACCATTCAAAGTTGTACTTTCCTGTCTCTTTCCACGAAGATACTGCCTGTAGCGCGTCAGCCACGTGCGTGTCACGGAGCGCAGTTTCCAGAAACGCTGCCTCTGAAAAGTAATTTGGCCGAAAGCTTTTGCATTTTCACAGTAGGGTAATTACTTTGGATGCAGCATGGACAAGCGAGGCCTTCAAGCATATTTGGGCAGTACGAGAGGGTTTATTTTAGATTTAACATGGTAATGACACGATTACACAGAAAAACGCGAACCACTTGCTCAAAGTTGAACCTGATGGAACACACTCCCCACGCAGAGTGGTTGTTTCCTTATCACTGGTTAATCGCATAGCCTACATAAATCCTTTGTTGGGTGGTTTTACAATAAACTATGTTAGCCCATCCATGCCAAACATTGGTTGATGTCAATGTGTAAACTACAAATTGTTTTTGCGATATGTACCAAAACAACACTTGAACATACATGTAACGAAATAAATCTTCTGCGTTCAGAATTGTATTATTGTTATACTATTAGTTGTAATATGCATTTGATAAAATCTGAATGCGCTTTGGTGATTTCAATGACACTCAGTGGCCACTTTATTAGGTACACCTCCTTGTTAATGCAAATAGCCTGCTTTTCCAAACAGTGAATCAAGCATGCAGACATGATGATTTACTTGTTAATCGACCAAACATTAGAACGGGCAAGACGCGTGACCTTATCGCCTTACGGTGAAGCCACACTATACATTACATTACATTATAGGCATTTGGCAGACGCTCTTATCCAGAGCGACGTACAACAAAGTGTATAACCATAACCAGGAACAAGTATGGCGAAACCCCTAGAGAGAAGTACCGGTCCAAGTATAGGGAACAACCGCATAGTTCAACTTGGACCCTGATGGTTAAACTGATTAACACTAACAACGAGAACGGCAACAACGCAATCTATGGAAAAATAAAGATAAATAAAAATACAAGTAGTCGTTAAGACAGTTGATGCGCCTAAGTCACCTATGAAACAGCTGCCTAGTTACAACCCTAAGTTTAGTCATTTACAGGGGGGAAGGGAGGGATGGGGAGAGGTGCAGCCTGAAGAGGTGGGTCTTCAGTCGACGTTTGAAATGGGTCACAGTCTCAGCTGTTCTGACCTCCACAGGGAGGTCATTCCACCATCGTGGGGCCAGAACAGACAGGAGACGTGTTCTATACGCGGCGACGGCCGCCTGGCGCTGCGCCGCGTCCCCGTTTGTGGGCGTGTCACCTATTTTTGACAGACAATTGTGTTCGTTAAATTTTGACCGGGTTTAATGTCGTGTTTCCATGGATGCTGGTGAGAAAATTTTTTTTGACTTTACTTTTTTTTCTTCTGGTGCCCAGGTTGCGCGGCGAAGCTTGTTTGCATCCCACATGTGCAATACAAAGTGTAGGCCTAAATTAGCATTTGGCTATTATTGAGTTTCTAATTAGCAGTCTTAAAAATATATGAATTATTTAAAATCATCATCTGGCACAAATAGTCTATTTAGTATTACTGCGTGGGCCTCCTTAATAGAATAGTATAATTATAAAGTCAGCGTACAATCCCAATCAGTTCCTTTAATCGCTTAATCAGAGTACTGCAAAAAAAATCGTTTCACAATATGATAGCTCGTGGTAAGTCTACCTTTGATGGTTACGACATTATGGCTAATAATCAAATCCTCAATTCAGAATATGAATAGGATTTACACTTCCGGAATCTCACTGTTGAGCTCTATCAGATTCGTTACCGCGACGCGGCGAGGGGGTCAAAGTTGAACTTTGGCCATCTCCCCGCGGCCTCGCCGGGCCGCCGGCAACGCCAACATGCCTAGCGAGGTCTGGCCACCACCTCTCATTCAAAATAAATGGAGGCGGCGGAGCCGCGTATAGTGTGGCTTCACCATTAGACCGTGGTATGATTCTTAGTGCGGTGTGGCTGTTCAAGCATCTCAGAAACTGCCCTCCTGCCTGCTGGGATTTTCAAGCACTACAGTCTAGTTGACTGAGAATGCTGCAATAAACAAAAACATCCATTAAGCCTCAGTTCTGTGGTCGAAAACACCTTGTTAATGAGAGAGGTCAGAGGAGAATGGGCTGACTCAGTCTAACAGCAAGGCCACAAATGCTCAGATAAGAGCTGTTTACGACAGTGGTCAGCAAGGACAACAATTCCCAAGGTATGCTTCCATCACCTTGTTGAATCCATGACATAATGATTCAGACTGTACTGCAGGCAAAAGGGACCCTATCTGGAACTAGATAGGCGTACCTAATAAAGTAGCCATTGAGTGGATTTTTCCTTACATTGCAGGTTGCCCTGGGTTACAGCATCTGCTAAACAAAGTGTAATGTAACATAAGGAGGGAATGTCCATCCCCGGCGACAGGGTTTCTACTGTGATGTTTAATGTTCCATGCATTCTTTTCCTGTGTCTGCTCATTAAGAATGAGTCTGTAGGAGCAGTGATGGGGGTCCCGTGGCTGTCGTCTCTCTTTCTCCTGCTCGCTGTACAGATCCTTCCCGGCCACTCACGGCAAGGTATGGCCACCTGCACCACGCAGAGGAAAACCCAGGCAGTTACACAGATTAGAAGCATTCTCATTCAGAAAACTCATTTTTGTTGTTGTTTTTACCCAACAAGCTGTAATAAGGTGTAGCCCTTCATGGCCAAAGCTAAAAATGCCAGGAAACGTCAAAGATTATGAATTCCACAAGAACTGCCTTTTATCATACTTCCATGTTTCATCCAGGACAGGACTGCAAAGTTTGCCCTGTATCCCTGAAGCCAAAAATCCTTCAGTCCGGTTTCATTCCCTAATGTAATTAGTGTAAATATACAAATTATATGTCAGAGCAGGTTGTGATTTAATGAAAAAACATTTTCTCTGTTGCTCTTCTTCCATAGGCCTGACTTGCACCAACGACTACATCAATAACATCACCTGTATGTGGAACAGCTCAGGAAGTCATCCAGGAGTGCACTGTGTTCTCCAAGGAGAATTAGAAAGACATAATAAACATGTGTAGGGGACCAACATAGAGTTTCATGTTTTTTAGCTGATACCAGTTTATCTACATTTTTGGAACATCAGAAGTGGGCATTGAAAAAAAATGGACAGGGCCTAAATCGTTTGTGCTTATTTGTCACCCAGCAACAGCTGTGATCTAAAGCCCATGGAGGGTCAGGACACCTTACGGAGCTGTCATCTTATATTTAACAAAGAGGAGGTATGTTATAAAATATACATTTTAATGTAGTCGGTAAAAGTATAACCAGTAAAAAGTTAAGGTCATCCGCAAAGTTTAGTGTGTCTACATGAATTTTTGGAGTAATTCATTGTTTACGGCACACGCTGTGTGTCAAGGTCATAGAACTGTGTAAGAACTTATGCAGTTCTGTGGTTGAGGGGTCTTGATTCGGTGGTTTATTGCCAATGCAGTGCAAACATTTGACAGTTTCCAATTGCCCTCTATAATCTTTTTCTTTTCTCTTTTAGGGTTTTAACAGCCGGGATAAATTACCTCTTACAGTAACGTGTGAAAACGACACTGTTGTCAGGTGTGACTACCGGCCAAAACTGCATAGTAAGTACTTTGGCTATATGCAACTGTGCCTAGGAATCTAGGAATCTAGGAAGCTAGGAATGCACAATAACATCAGGGTCATATCAGAAAAACAAAATTCTTTTACTGAGTTTAGCTTCAGGCCCCGTGTCACTGTTTCATTACACAATGAAAGGAGTGTTTAATACATTTTTATTTAAAATTAATCTGAGTTATTGTGACATCTGGTGATGACCACCTCATGGCCAGCTTTTGCGCACTGTAAAGTCTTTTCGGTACTCAGTGGTAAAAAATTAACCCTGCTGGTAAACTCATCATAGACAGTGTGAAGGATTAACTGAGGCCTGTCTTTTGTTGCTGTTGCTTTTCGGCAGTAAAAATGCACCCCCCTGGCAAACCCATTGTCGCCAAGTCAAATGTCTCCTGGAGTCTCAGCAAACTTCCAAAAATGCCCCTCTCCTTTTATTGCGAACTGCAGTACAAACGGTCAGAGCAGCCCTGGGAGGTGAGTGGTGCCGACAGGTGTGTTACTGGAGTGTGCGTGTCACAGGACATCAGTAGGATTTCAGATGAACTCTGACCCGCCCAGCAGCTCCGCCCTGATGATGAAGTTCCCGTTTTCTCTGTTTGTCTGTCCGTGCTTCTGTCTCAGAATGCGGTGTCAAGGAACCTCACGGCCAAACAGATGTCAGTAGAGCTGCCCGAGGACAAGCTTGAAAAGGGACGGCAGTATGAGGCCAGGGTTCGAGTGATGCCATCAGAGCCAAAGAAAGGGGTGTGGAGCAGCTGGAGCCCCACTGCGTCCTGGAGGTCAGAGGTCGGGAGGATCCCTAAAACACGTAATGGCTTAATTCATGTAACCATGACCATTTTGAATGTTTCTATCTTGTAATGTGTAACAGTTATTTTTCAAAAGCAATAACAGTTGAAGGATCAATTAACTCATCTCTGCTTGATGTTTTTCTCTTGTTTATGCAATTGTATTTGATGGCACATCTGCTGAGGCGAGAAGGAGGGCTCTGTGCTCACTCACTTTCTCCACTGTATTTCTCTTCTCCCTCTCCCGTCCCCTCCCCCCTTTCTCCCTCACCCCTCACTCTCTCTAGCCTCGCCCTCAGTGTCTTTCCCAGGTCTGGGCCCAGAACTGCAGGTGACTCTGGGGCTGGTGACTGCTGCTGTTGCCCTTCTGGTCCTGATCACCTGCAAATTCCACAGAGCCGGCTGGTGAGCAGTGGGGAGGGGCTCATATGGGAAAGTGACATCACGCAAAGTCAACATGTCACACTGCATCTGTGGGGAGATCATGCATCGTTGATTCAGTACTTGTGACACGTCAGTGATAGTACTCTAGGATATTAGAGGGTCACATGCTGATAGGATGGTCTTGATGCACATGCTCAGTAAAGATGTGGGACACATTTTGCAGTGTTTCCCTGCTCATTATTTATTGTTTTCCAGGGTTTACAACCTGAAACTACAACATGTGCCAAACCCCTCTACCTACTTCCAGTCCTTAAATTCTGTCCATGGAGGGAATTTCCAGGTAAATCACGAAGGTTGTATCTCTGGAGCATAAACTGGTGGTTTTTAGATTAAGTATTTTTAATTGAAATGCACTCAGGGTCACCAGCTAAATTCCTAATACGTGTTTAACTGATGGCTGGATTTCGCTGATGCAGTGTTTAATGATTTTTTGGTGTGTAAAAACAGCAACTGTGTGTTGTGAGGCACTACACTTAGGTAATAGGGCAATTCATTTTAGTCTTAAGGTTTTTCTTTAAATTAAGCTGAAAGCGTTGTTCGCATGATTTCAAATTTATCAAATCGATCAGTCCTGACGAACCTTACGAAGTCACGCCGGGAAATTACCTTTGATGCGTGACGCAATAGGTGGAAGACAAACAGCTCTGCTATTGCACCTTTTGGTTGAAAAGATGATAGGAATGGACAGCACTGAAATTTGATTCTGAATCGAAGGTCATTATCAATGACTCAGATGACACAGAACATGTGTAGAAGACATAGTCGCTGATTATAAGACCACAATACAGCTGTTCACATTTGAGCCAGAGGTGATTGGAGTTGTACGATTCTTCCCAAAGCCAACAACGAGAGCACTTTCTGGGAAATTAGCTTTTTTGCCCACATTCATACCAGACGACTGATACCGATTGTGCGTGCATCCAGTACATCGATATTAGACAATATGGGCTGCATGCTAACAGTTTTAGCTCTATCAATGGCTGCAGATGGACAGCACTATCTAGCTTAGGTCCTACCTTAGGATCCCCTCTAATCCACCTCTAGCAAGTGAATTAGTCTAGCGTCATATTTTGATTTAACCCGTTTTGCATTAGCGTTGTCGCAATAACTATCGTATGCGCATCAAGCATAGGCTAATTCTTTAATGGAAAAAGGGCTAGCTGTAGCTAATTTGACAGTATCTAATTTCCTAATTCTATCACATCACAAAATATGATGTAGGTGATCATTCCAAAGATTGATTTGATCTTTTACAGCTTATTTCTTGCCTTTATTTCAATAAAAGTATGCTTATTAACATTGTGAATCATAAAATACGAATCTGTTCATTGTTCAGTCTCCTGTTTCTCTATTCTGTCCTGTCCAGAAATGGCTGAGTCCCAGGTTTGCCCCAGAATCCTTTGATGTCCCTCAGAGCTTTGAGGACATCTCCGCTGTTGAGGTGTTCAAAGCCAAGGACGTCACCACCCTGTTCTACAGCAAGCACGCAAGTGACCCCAGAGAGAAGTGCGATAGCAGCTCCAAGCCCCCCAGCTCCTACAGTGTGGAGGTCTGTCCAGTGTACTCTGGCTACAAATCTGGGGTGGTGCACTCTGGGGAGGAAGTTGGTGGGGAAGGGGTGGAACTTGAAAATACCCCCCTCCAAGTCAGCTACTGTGAGGTCCGTACTGATCGCTAGATGGAGGAATGAGAACAGGACAGCTGGATCCTGGCTGCATGGAGCAGAATGAGAAGGAGGAGGAGGAAGAGGAAGAGGAGGGTGAAATTGAGAATGGTCCAAAGGTAATGGACACTCTTCCTCCTCTAACCATCCTCCCCTTTACACTACTTGTTCCTGCGACCCCCTCTCTCATCCCTCTACCCCCTCACCTTCCCAGTACCCCTTTGTTGCCCTTCCCCTTTCACGATTTTGACTCAAATATAGCTCCTGGTAGCAGTAACACCTCAGGACCATTGGAGGGAGCTCTTGGTAGATCCCCCTTTGCAGAACTTGAGCCCTCCAGTGGTGACTATATGTCAGTGCAGAGTGCCCGCTGTAACAACTCCCTTTGAGTTTTTTTTCTCAGTTCATAAAGGGACACTTCATCCAAAAATGAAATTAAGGTGTCTTTCCACTTTCCCAGAGTACTATCTATACATCCAGATAGTTCTGCTAGAGTTTTCTAGATATCGGCTTTAGCTCATCCTGGTGCAATGGAGCTCAACGGGTCCCTAACATTTGTGGCCTCAAAAGCACCGGAAATTGACACTTGAAAAACCCAGAACAACATCTCTTTCCAAATATAATGCCACAGTTACTCATGAATACCCACAGAGCTTAATTTCTGCTCGGTTTCATCAACAAGACCAGGTCAAAACCTAGTATATGGCTGGATCTGGCGACCAATGGTGTAACTTCACCATAAATGGTGTAACTTCATCACTCAGTTACAGACATTTGTGTTTATAGGGCTGGACCCGCTGTTGCGGTCCAGCCAAAAATGTTGACACAATGTTTTAAAACAACATTGACACTGTGCCCCAGAATACTGGTGTGCTTTGGTTGAGATTTTGCACGAATATACACAGTTGGCATACTTCGTAGAAAGTAGTTTTCGGTGAAACATTTCACAAATTAAGCTCTTTGGGTGTTTGTAAGTAACCACTGCATTATATTTGGAATGCGATGTTGCTGTTCAGTTTTTCGGGTGTAATTATTTGGTGCTCTGAGCACCACAAACCCATTGAGGTCCATTGTATCAGGGTGAGCTGCAGTAGATATCTAAAAGATTTGTCAAATGTCTGCAAAATTATCTGGATAAATACACAGTACTCTGGGTAAGTGGAAACATACTTTAATTTTTATTTTTTGGGTGAACTGCTCACTTCACAAGGGGCTACTCATCTAATTTGAATCCTTGTGTGCAGATTGGTACCAAGCTCATCATTTTATGTAGCTTTATTTGGTGATGCTGCTTTGAAGCCGTAAGCTATTATTAGTGCAGAACCATGTAAACATGACAAGGTGGCTCCTTGCTGCATATTGATGGATATTACGGGGAAAGATCCAGCATACGGAAGCCAGCTCTGTGTATTGTTTGTTGTAAGAAACTGTCATTTAGCTGCAGCAAATGCAAGTTCAGTCATGCCACACTATATTTCCCCAATCAGTATACAATTTCAAGGGCACCATTACCACTATAGAAATGTATTATTTATGGTTGTCAGTATATTAGAAATTTAAATGTATTTTTTTCCAATGGAACATGGTGGCTTGTATACCTTAAACTATACCGTCTCAGGAACTACATAAAATAAATAATCCATATTAGTAAATTGTAATGTTTTTCAGTTGGTCTCAGGTATGAAAGAAAAACTGTTGTTCTTTTATACTTGTAATTTTGTAGTTTTGGGGGGTATTTAAATATTGTAGTATTAGCCTACAATATACATACATACATACATACATACATACATACATACCAAATACATAAAATGGTATTTGGTATTGACTGCCTGTTTCTCTCTTTTTGTACTTGTTCTTAAACATTTTGTTTTTGTGTGCTTTCCTATTTATTCCGTAGGCCACATAATTTCCTATTTATTCCGTAGGCCACATAATTTACGCTGAATTCTGACGACTCATTTTCCGAAATTTTTAATATTGTATAACACCTTTGCTGCTTGTAGCAGATTGCTGTAAGAGATGTGCTCTGACAGTTTATATGAATAAAGGATTTATAAATAAACATGTGCACTTCTTTCCTTATCTTTTAAACCAGTTAGAAATGAAGAGCAGATCTAATTATTATAGTTGCAAAAAGTAAGTGAAGGAGCGGTACACGGACAAAGACAATGGCCCAAAAGGTGCTTTTTGGAATGCGGAGGAAGGCCGTGCAAGGCTGCAACATGTAGGTTCAGCACATTTTATTTTTTGCCACGTTTGAATAAAGGCTTTTCACTTTACCATTAAGAGTACCTTGGATTCATACTTGTTTGCCACTTGTACTTTGTCACAATTTTGACTGGCAAACCCCTTTTTTTGATGCATTCATTTTTTTAGCTGTCACGATTTGTGAGTGCATGTCGTAACTTCCGCCATTGTGGCTTTTTGTCTTTTTCCACCACCTTGCTATGCGATCACAAAAACATTAATGAAAGGGCTTGTTTAGTTTAGAAGTGGACAGAAGGGAAGAGTAAGTAGGGAGATAAACGTTTGCTGTTTCAGCGGAAAACTCAAGTTGAAGTGCAGGCTCATGCAAATGAGGTTTTAACAACAGGAAATGTGAATAGTATGTCAGGGAGAACCCCTTTGCGTCTGCTTTTTGGTTAGAACGCTGCTGTTTTGCGAATCGCTCGCTGAAGGTTTATTGGCAGTTCTGCGGAACCCAGTGGACACTTTGGGTCGGAATAAGTCTGAGGTTTGTTTGGGTGCGAGTTCTGTCCTGTCTAAGGAGTGAAGACCCACTTCTATGTGTCAGTCACAGGAGGCACGCAGACCCACTCAGACTCAGTCCAAGTATCTGTTTTGCTTATGTCCATTGGATTGAATCATTTTCAGGTCTTCAAGGCCAGATAAGAGAGTGTCGATATGTGATAAGAGTCCATGCTGGCACCGAACCTGCCGCTGAAGGAGGTGAATGAGAAAAACAGGGGCGTGTAGGGTGCGCCGTTGGAATTTTCAGAAAAAAGAAGGTCCAACACTGCTGGTGTAATGACTCTGTCAGAATGGCCAGTGGGGCCTTACCTGTGTCCGTCAGTCTATGCCTACATTTACTGCAAGAGCACCTGTGGTGGCCCTTCAGCTAATGAAAACAAAAGATAACAGTCATCACACTGAAATACAGGCTGACAGATGTAGCTGCTCTGGTAACACTTTCTTTCAATGGTATAACTAAGCACTACATAGTCATTCATGAACGTTTATGCCAATTTACACAAACTGGAATATAGTGTGTGTCACTTGGTATGTCAGGGTAAGGTCACTTGCTGCATTGGTGGTCACATAACATACCTTGATATTTGTGGTTATTGTAATATTTATAAAATACAGTAAATGTTATGGACCCAAACAAGAACTGTACACTGATAAGAACAAGTTGCAATATAACAAAATGATTCATAAATAAAACCGAAGTAACAGTAGTTTTTTTTAATTCTAAGTTATCAATTTTTTTAAAGTCTTGATTGATAAGATCTTTTAAATGTCAAGTTAGACTGTGGTGTGTGACACATACACGCAAAAAAATGTTTTTCCCGTATCTGTGGCAGTTAGCAGCATGCAGTGTTAACAGTGACGATTACCTGATGCTATTCTGTGATAGATAAAAGGTCAGCTCTGTGAGTCTTGTGATCTGCAGTAACCTGTGTACATTAACCAAAGCACCGTCTGCTGTCAATGAAAACTATGTTACAGCTGAAATGATGCTGTTTTATACCTGACCTGCAGAAGAATTTTCATATAGGTCACTTTCATTTTCTCAATGGGAAGATGAACTCAAAGATTAGCATACATACATAAACACACACACACACACACACACACACACACACCATAGTCTGTAAGTATTTGGTTAGTGACACAGTGAAGTGACATTGCTGCTGGCAATCCTCCATCCGTGGGCAATAACCTGTAGATACTGACACTGAGCAGCTATGTAAATATGTACCAGGTTTATTTAAACCATGATTGCCTAAGTTGGAGCCTAGCAGAAGACCTGCTGATGTGGTCATTAGTTGTCCCACACCATCTGAACATTAGTAGTCTATAATTCATCAGTTCCACACCCATTGACAGCACCATGTAAAATGCGCAGGTTTATTGAATCCTGCAGGTGAGACTCACTTGCATTGGCAGTTACTCAGTACCATCTGTTCTGTTCTATCCAGGGTATTTTCTGTTTGGTGGTATCAACTGCATCTTGCCTTTTCTTTGTCGTCCTCTAGTGGTTAGTTAAACGTTGCAGGAAAAAATAATAGCGTGAAATGTAGGACAGGCCTACATGTTGCAGTTATTAGACAGTGGGCCAGTTGGTATTGGTCCAGCTCACTGTTCTTTTCTGAAAAGAAATCCCATAGTTAAAGGGGAAGCGAAGCCACATCAAAGGAGCTGCTTCCTGTAGCAAACTCACCCCACAAAAAAGTCTGCTCCTTTGCTTCCTGTTGCCAAACCCCAAAGCTTCACTGAAATCATCCCTTTTCACCACAGACTGCAAAGAAATTCATTATTCATTTACAAGTTAGATGGTTCACACACACACACACACACACACACACACACACACGCGCACACACACACACACACACGCACACACATACACACACACACACACACACACACAGAAAACAGGAAGATCAATATCAACTTGTCATTGTCAGTTAATTTATTTTTATTAGCTTCATATCTGAGAATAAATGCTAAATATAACAGGATTGTTTTAACAGTAGTTAAAATAATGCACAGTGAAGGAACTTTTCATTCAAATGAGCTGTCAGAGAGTACGTCTGGTATTAGCAGTACACGTTTACATGATTGCAAATGTATAAAAACTGAACACAAATAATCTGGACAAAATTGAATTCTATGTCAAAAGAGAACAGCCTTCCATCAGCATTTCACATTTAAGGAGACCTTACACAAGTATCAGGGTGAGCTGCAGTAGATATCTAAAAGACTTGTCAAATGTCTGCAAAATTATCTGGATAAATACACAGTACTCTGGGTAAGTGGAAACATACCTTAATTTGTATTTTTTGGGTGACCTACTCACTTCACAAGGGGCTGCTCATCTAATTTGAATCCTTGTGTGCAGATTGGTACCAAGCTCATCATTTTATGTAGCTTTATTTGGGGATGCTGCTTTGAAGCCCTTAGCTATTATTAGTGCAGAACCATGTAAACATGACAAGGTGGCTCCTTGCTGCATATTGATGGATATTATGGGGAAAGATCCAGCATACGGAAGCCAGCTCTGTGTATTGTTTGTTGTAAGGAACTGTCATTTAGCTGCAGCAAATGCAAGTTCAGTAATGCCGCACTATATTTCCCCAATCAGTATACAATTTCAAGGGCAACCATTACCACTATAGAAATGTATTATTTGTGGTTGTCAGTATATTAGAAATTTAAATGTATTTTTTTCCAATGGAACATGGTGGCTTGTATACCTTAAACTATACCGTCTCAGGAACTACATAAAATAAATAATCCATATTAGTAAATTGTAATGTTTTTCAGTTGGTCTCAGGTATGAAAGAAAAACTGTTGTTCTTTTATACTTGTAATTTTGTAGTTTTGGGGGGTATTTAAATATTGTAGTATTAGCCTACAATATACATACATACATACATACCAAATACATAAAATGGTATTTGGTATTGACTGCCTGTTTCTCTCTTTTTGTACTTGTTCTTAAACATTTTGTTTTTGTGTGCTTTCCTATTTATTCCGTAGGCCACATAATTTCCTATTTATTCCGTAGGCCACATAATTTACGCTGAATTCTGACGACTCATTTTCCGAAATTTTTAATATTGTATAACACCTTTGCTGCTTGTAGCAGATTGCTGTAAGAGATGTGCTCTGACAGTTTATATGAATAAAGGATTTATAAATAAACATGTGCACTCCTTTCCTTATCTTTTAAACCAGTTAGAAATGAAGAGCAGATCTAATTATTATAGTTGCAAAAAGTAAGTGAAGGAGCGGTACACGGACAAAGACAATGGCCCAAAAGGTGCTTTTTGGAATGCGGAGGAAGGCCGTGCAAGGCTGCAACATGTAGGTTCAGCACATTTTATTTTTTGCCACATTTGAATAAAGGCTTTTCACTTTACCATTAAGAGTACCTTGGATTCATACTTGTTTGCCACTTGTACTTTGTCACAATTTTGACTGGCAAACCCCTTTTTTTGATGCATTCATTTTTTTAGCTGTCACGATTTGTGAGTGCATGTCGTAACTTCCGCCATTGTGGCTTTTTGTCTTTTTCCACCACCTTGCTATGCGATCACAAAAACATTAATGAAAGGGCTTGTTTAGTTTAGAAGTGAACAGAAGAGAAGAGTAAGTAGGGAGATAAACGTTTGCTGTTTCAGCGGAAAACTCAAGTTGAAGTGCAGGCTCATGCAAATGAGGTTTTAACAACAGGAAATGTGAATAGTATGTCAGGGAGAACCCCTTTGCGTCTGCTTTTTGGTTAGAACGCTGCTGTTTTGCGAATCGCTCGCTGAAGGTTTATTGGCAGTTCTGCGGAACCCAGTGGACACTTTGGGTCGGAATAAGTCTGAGGTTTGTTTGGGTGCGAGTTCTGTCCTGTCTAAGGAGTGAAGACCCACTTCTATGTGTCAGTCACAGGAGGCACGCAGACCCACTCAGACTCAGTCCAAGTATCTGTTTTGCTTATGTCCATTGGATTGAATCATTTTCAGGTCTTCAAGGCCAGATAAGAGAGTGTCGATATGTGATAAGAGTCCATGCTGGCACCGAACCTGCCGCTGAAGGAGGTGAATGAGAAAAACAGGGGCGTGTAGGGTGCGCCGTTGGAATTTTCAGAAAAAAGAAGGTCCAACACTGCTGGTGTAATGACTCTGTCAGAATGGCCAGTGGGGCCTTACCTGTGTCCGTCAGTCTACGTGTTCAGTCTATGCCTACATTTACTGCAAGAGCACCTGTGGTGGCCCTTCAGCTAATGAAAACAAAAGATAACTGTTAAATGTAAATGATAAATGTTATGGACCCAAACAAGAACTGTACACTGATAAGAACAAGTTGCAACACAACAAAATGATTCATAAATAAAACCGAAGTAACAGTAGTTTTTTTTAATTCTAAGTTATCAATTTTTTTTCAAGTCTTGATTGATAGGATCTTTTAAATGTCAAGTTAGACTGTGGTGTGTGACACATACACGCAAAAAAATATTTTCCCCGTATCTGTGGCAGTTAGCAGCATGCAGTGTTAACAGTGACGATTACCTGATGCTATTCTGTGATAGATAAAAGGTCAGCTCTGTGAGTCTTGTGATCTGCAGTAACCTGTGTATATTAACCAAAGCACCGTCTGCTGTCAATGAAAACTATGTTACATCTGAAATGATGCTGTTTTACGCCTGACCTGCAGAAGAATTTTCATATAGGTCACTTTCATTTTCTCAATGGGAAGATGAACTCAAAGATTAGCATACATACATAAACACACACACAAACACACACACACACACACCATAGTCTGTAAGTATTTGGTTAGTGACACAGTGAAGTGACATTGCTGCTGGCAATCCTCCATCCGTGGGCAATAACCTGTAGATACTGACACTGAGCTGCTATGTAAATATGTACCAGGTTTATTTAAACCATGATTGCCTAAGTTGGAGCCTAGCAGAAGACCTGCTGATGTGGTCATTAGTTGTCCCACACCATCTGAACATTAGTAGTCTATAATTCACCAGTTCCACACCCATTGACAGCACCATGTAAAATGCACAGGTTTATTGAATCCTGCAGGTGAGACTCACTTGCATTGGCAGTTACTCAGTACCATCTGTTCTGTTCTATCCAGGGCATTTTCTGTTTGGTGGTATCAACTGCATCTTGCGTTTTCTTTGTCGTCCTCTAGCAGTTAGTTAAACGTTGCAGGAAAAAATAATAGCGTGAAATGTAGGACAGGCCTACATGTTGCAGTTATTAGACAGTGGGCCAGTCGCTATTGGTCCAGCTCACTGTTTTTTTTTGTAAACAAAACCTACAAGAAGAAAAAAGAATCCCATAGTTAAAGGGGAAGCAAAGCCACATCAAAGGAAATGCTTCCTGAAGCAAACTCACCCCTCAAAAAAGTCTGCTCCTTTGCTTCCTGTTGCCAAACCCCAAAGCTTCACTGAAACGAGGTATCTTGCCAGAAAATCAACCCCCACATCCCCCCCACACACACACACACAGACACACTCACCTACGCACACACACACACACACGCACACAAAACAGGAGGATCAATGTCAACTTCTCATTGTCAGTTAGTTTATTTTTATTAGCTTCATATCTGAGAATAAATGCTAAATATAATAGGATTGTTTTTGTTTGAAGCTGCTTCCTGTAGCAAACTCACCCCTCAAAAAATTCTGCTCCTTTGCTTCCTGTTGCCAAACCCCAAAGCTTCACTGAAACGAGGTATCTTGCCAGAAAATCAACCCCCACATCCCCCCCCCCCCCACACACACACACACATACACACACACACACACGCACACACACACATACACACACACACGCACACACACACACACACACGCACACACACACATACACACACACAGGCGCACACACACACAAGCACATAAAACTGGAGGATCAATGTCAACTTGTCATTGTCAGTTAGTTTATTTTTATTAGCTTCATATCTGAGAATAAATGCGAAATATAATAGGATTGTTTTAACAGTTGTTAAAATAATGCACAGTGAAGGAACTTTTCATTCAAATGAGCTGTCAGAGAGTAAGTCTGGTATTAGCAGCACACGTTTACATGATTACAAATGTATAAAAACCGAACACAAATAATCTGGACAAAATTGAATTCAATGTCAAAAGAGAACAGCCTTCCATCAGCATTTCCCATTTAAGGAGACCTTACACATGTATCCACAGCAGAAATAATGACTTAAAAAATTAAAATATAATGCATCTATTTTAAAATATTGCAGATATTACATGCTACTGTTACGGCAGAGGCCATGACAACATCCCAAACACTGAATCTGAGAATGGAAATGCCACACCTCATGAAAAAAAAAAAAAAAAAAAAAACTTAAGTGAAGTAAAAGGCAATTCAAACATTCAAGAGCAATCTGTGTAAAATTATTAAGCAGTAGTATAAGTGATCTGCACTTGCACATAAATATCATGGCCTTGTAACATTTATAAGCACATAAAAGCATGAAGGAAGTGTCCCAGAGCAAATTGTATGTTTTGCCTATCTATTGGATATATTTTTTAAATAATAAAAATGACAAATACTCCTCATTACCATTCTTTGTAATGGCCTTTCAATAGATGACTGATACTATTGTACAACTGATCAATTTCCCTGGACACTTTTGCAAAAGAAAATTATTTGTATTATTAATTTACATTACACCAAACTATCTATATTAGAGAACCATATTTAGGGGGAAAAGGATCTGAGAAAAAGTGATATTTTCATAGCAAAACATTTCTCAAATGGATTTATTGCAGTAGGTGTTCAGCATTTCCATCACTGACATGTACCCACCACTAGAGGGCTCAATTCTCTCTGAGGAGGATCTGCCAAGCGCTCCCTCCAGTGGTCCTGGGGCGTTACTGCTACCAGTTGCAGTATCTGAGTCAAAATCATGAGAGGGGAGGGGTAGCAGGGGCATGTTGAGAAGGTGAGGGGGTAGTGGGATGGGAGAAGGGGTCACAGGACTGGGTAGTGAAAAAGGAAGAATGGCTAGAGGAGGAACTGTGTCTATTTCCTTTGAGCCATCCCCAATGTCACCCTCCTCCTCCTCATTCTGCTCCCTGCGGCCTGGATCCAGCTGTCTGGATTTCCCTGGATGATCGCTGAGGTGCTCGTAGGAAGACCTGGCCGGGACAGGGGCATCCTCACCCACCACCTCCACAGAGCACCTCGCGTCCATCTGGTAGCTGAAATGCACTTCAGTCCCATAAGAGTCGGGGTATTCGGAGTAGAAGTAGCCCATGTTGGAGAAGCAGGAGGAGCCGGCACTGCTGTCCCAGAGATCTGTGGGGTTGCTCGTGTGGAGCAGGGCGGCGACGTCCTCAGTTTTGAACACCTCTACAGCGGAGATGTCCTCAAAACTCTGGGGGATATCAAAGGATTCTGGGGCGTACATGGGACTCAGCCATTTCTGGACAGGATTGAATAGAGAAGAGAAGGGGACTCAGTGAGCCAAACCAAAGCCAGAAAAGAATGAATATTCATGCACCTGACACATAATTCATTAAATAATTAAGAGCCACAGTCACATAGCAGTGCTACGCAGGAAGTGTTCCTTAAGAGTTTTCTATAATTTAACAGCAGTGCTGGTGCCTCAACTGTAAATCATATTTATAGGTTTGCAAGAATGAAAATGGTGCAAGATCAATGGAACACGTTTCAAAAATAGTGAAAGGATGTTTTTGATCCCCAGGGTAGACCTCAGCCTGAAACCAAGATCAGAGAGAGCAGCTGTTTTTGTCTACACTTTGATTGCCTGCGTGTTTCTGTCACTGAGGGAATGAAAGAAACCGCAGAAAACAGCTGAGCTCAAACTGCATTTCCCAGGGAACCCAGCGGTTCTGTGTGGTGCACCTCTTCCTACAGAGTGCCAGCAAAGCGCCTCACATCACAAAGCTGCTGGTTTTACGCACTAAAGAGCGTTAAGCGCTGCGTCAGAAGCCCATCCATCAGTTTAAAACGTATCAGGCATTTAGATGGTGACTCTGAGCGCTCTTCAATTAAAAATAATTAATCTAAAAACCACCAGTTTATGCTCCAGAGATACAACATGCCTTGCAGTGACCCTTGTGATTTACCTGGAAATTCCCTCCATGGACAGAATTTAAGGACTGGAAGTAGGTGGATGGGTTTGGCACATGTGGCAGCTTCCACTTGTAAACCCTGGAAAACAATAAATAATGAGCAGGGAAACAAAGCAAAATGTGTCCCATATCTGTACTGAGCATCTGAGCATTTGCATCAAGACCATCCTATCAGCATGTGACCCTCTAATATCCTAGAGTACTATCACTGACGTGTCACAAGTACTGAATCAACGATGCATGATCTCCCCACAGATGCAGTGTGACATGTTGACTTTGCGTGATGTCACTTTCCCACATGAGCCCCTCCCCACTGCTCACCAGCCGGCTCTGTGGAATTTGCAGGTGATCAGGACCAGAAGGGCAACAGCAGCAGTCACCAGCCCCAAAGTCACCTGCAGTTCTGGGCCCAGACCTGGGAAAGACCCTGGGGGCGAGGCTAGAGAGAGTGAGGGGTGAGGGAGAAAGGGGGGAGGGGACGGGAGAGGGAGAAGAGAAATACAGTGGAGAAAGTGAGTGAGCACAGAGCCCTCCTTCTCACCTCAGCAGATGTGCCATCAAATACAATTGCATAAACAAGAGAAAAACATCAAGCAGAGATGAGTTCAATGATCCTTCAACTGTTATTGCTTTTGAAAAATAACTGTTACACATTACAAATTCAAAATGGTCACAGTCACTTGAATTAAAAGCTGTTACCTCTTTCAGGTGACCTCCCGACCTCTGACCTCCAGGACGCAGTGGGGCTCCAGCTGCTCCACACCCCTCTGAGGGCGGGTAAACTATTCCGTGGCTCTGATGGCTTCACTCGAACCCTGGCCTCATACTGCCGTCCCTTTTCAAGCTTGTCCTCGGGCAGCTCTACTGACATCTGTTTGGCCGTGAGGTTCCTTGACACCGCATTCTGAGACAGAAGCACGGACAGACAAACAGAGAAAACGGGAACTTCATCATCAGGGCGGAGCTGCTGGGCGGGTCAGAGTTCATCTGAAATCCTACTGATGTCCTGTGACACGCACACTCCAGTAACACACCTGTCGGCACCACTCACCTCCCAGGGCTGCTCTGACCGTTTGTACTGCAGTTCAAAATTATAGCTGGGGATCAGATTTGAATGGGGACTGCCGAGACTCCAGGAGACATTTGACTTGACGACGATGGGTTTGCCAGGGGGGTGCATTTTTACTGCCGAAAAGCAACAGCAACAAAAGACAGGCCTCAGTTAATTTTCCATAAAGAGCAGTCAATTAGTTTCAACCCCAGAGCTCGGTTGTACATTATCGCTAAAGCATTAAGAAAAGTGTAGAAATAAGGCAAACATTTAATATGTCTGGTAGCCATCTCTTGTGCCCTCACGGTAGCAAACAGGGAATGAGTAAGGGGGAATCAGGCCGCAAACTCACAAACTCAGAGCGACAGAGGGCAAAGGTACACAAGGATGCTTTAAGCTCAGTGCAGAGCCCTTTGTAAAATCAGAGGCAGTCACCATTATGCGCCGGCCAGTAGTCCTTCAAACAGGCAACCTCAGAGTCTCCACACACGACATTAATAGTCAATTTGTAGTAATAAGAGAATACCTGCAATGGAGAAGTAACAGACAGAGAAAATAAAGTTTCAGGTTTTGTTGTTACAAATCAGGGAACAAGAGAAAGAGTGCCATAAGCATAAGCCTTTGTCGTATTTTGTCATTAAACTAGTCAATACTCCTCTTGGTTGAATGCTGCTAAAATGGAAATCGACCCTGTGGCCTGGATTCAATCAGCATTTGCCATTAACTTTGACTCTAAATGTGAAAGATCTGTTGGTGATCTTCACACATGCAGCTTGGAGAGTGTGCTTGTGAGGGAGGAAACCATCCCTAGCGCTTCATTGCAAGTCCACATTAAAGACAAATATTAATTGTATCCAGACCACAGAGATGACCTCCATTTTAGCAGTTATCATTAGTGAAAATTAAGGACAGAAGTAGACTGAATCCAGCTTGATTGCATTCATATATTCTTACAGACATGTTGTGTATGTACAGTATTCTGTATATAGAGAGCAGTTGGACAAAATAACAGAAACACCACATGAAAGAGGACTTTTAACTAACTTATAACTACAAAGGCAGCTGTTGTATTATGTTGAACACCAATTTGCAGAATGCGTCAGGAATTACAGAGGTCTGACAATCAGCAGTTTCATATGCAAGTTTCCAAAGCAACAAGAGGCAGCTAACAGAGTTCAAGAGGCCAAATAGTCAGTGGCCAAACTGAAGGTGCATCAGCAAGGGGAACTGCCAAAAATGATGACAAACATCCCCACACTAACAAATTGTGCCGGCAAAGAGAGACAGTAGTCACAAGTCAAAGTTCACTGGCAGGGACAGACGGATACTTAACAGCACAGTTACTAAACACCCAGTACTACTGCCGCAAAAATGACCTCCCAACAAAAACTCAATCGCAATCTCACAGAGCTGCTGTTCATGGCAATTCAGAGGATCCCTTATCTCTAAGGCTAATGTATAATGACGTGGGACCTGGTGCCAGGATCACAGAACCTGGAACCCTGAGTAATGGATGAAAGTCACGCAATCTGAGGAGCGGTCGTCTAACACGGGGCTCAGGCTTGTGGACGCCTGCACAGAGAGAGGACTCGGGAGACAGAGATAAGTGAAACAACGAAAGACCTTACCACCTTAACCAACCAGGAACAAAGAAACAAAACAACAAACGGCCAAAAACCACAAAGGACTAAACCTGCCCACTGTGGCTGTCAGAACTCGCAAACAGAGACCAGGAGCTTACATGCACAGGAGTAAGAACAGGTGTACTGAATAAACTCGCAAACAATAATTAACTAATGATTTGATAACAACATCACAAACAGTGACCAAATAGACAGAAATGAGACACACTAGGGCTGAGGAACAGGCAGCATCTGGTGGACAGACTAGGGAACTGTGACATTGTGCTGTTTTTCCTTCATCTGGATGGGCTTACTGAGAAGAAAGCCAATGGAAGTCTTCAGCCCACAATACCTGTGGTCAGCTGTTGAACATGCTGGCAAATATGTAATGGTATGAGCAGCCATTTGGAGGGAGTCATTAGGTCTGATGCTTCCTCTGCATGGTCCAATATCTCACAATCAGATCACTGCACACAATTCAAAACTTGTACGACATCATTCCAAGAAGGACAATGAAGGGTGGCTCTATACCTTACAAGTTACTAGTTGTTAAAATTCCGTTAGGCATTTCCATTATTTTATTCAACCCTTGAACATATGCACAGTATATGTTATGTACATAGATTTTTTTCCTCAACAATATTCAAGCATAGTGTGTGAACAGGTAAAAAATTAGAAATATTGGCGGTGGTGTAATATTGCATTTAGTTTCAAAGGAACCCTGTCAGAAACCTCATGTCAAAGGTTCTAATTTATGTTTTAGAATGTATACTTCGAAAGCAAGCTGGCAGGTCCTGAAGGCTTGGTCCTCACCCTCCGCGGGCATCAGCTCACAACTCTTCCTGCAAGAACAAAAGAAAAGATAAAATACTGAATGCTGCTGTGCTCTCGCAGATATTGGGACATTATTGAGAGTCTACTGGTTGCAGTGGAAGCACTCGCTGTTGCCGACCACCTTCCCATATTGCTTGGAATGATACATACACATTTCCAACTAGTGCTTTTGCTTTGAGAACGCAGTGGACCTCCGGGGGTGTTCCCAAACCGTTCCAAACACAGCTTATTTTTTTGATGTAGTCATTAAAACAAGTCAGATCTACAGAGAGAAAAGACGCACAAAATCTGCTTGTAAGCCGTACCTTTATATTGGAATTGATTGTTCATTTTACATTTTACCCAACTGTCCTAACTCCTTTGGCCTATACAATGAAATTAATGGAAATCTATCTATCTATCTATCTATCTATCTATCTATCCATCATCTATCTATCTGTGTGATCATCTGTTTCTCCATCAGTCATTTTTCGCTCCTGCTCTTTTCATTCCCGCTCTGTCCAGTAAAGGTGGACTTGAGTGCCAGATGTACCCTCAGGTAGCCTTACCTTGCAGCGAGTGACAGGGAAGCATCTGCACGGCGAGCAGAAGAAAGAGAGACCTCCGCCACAGGACCTCCATCATTGCTCCTACAGATGGACAGAGACTCTTATTTCCATGGTTACATGTCTGTTTCAGCAAAAATATTTTATTTTCTGCATGTAGAACATACTGTAAGATTCCACAGCCATATGTTAGTACAAACAGTATGTGTTTAAAAAAAAAAAAAAAAACTGTTTTTACAGTTCACTGAATGACAACTAAGGTTCCTAATTTTATAATTAATGTCGTACCAGATCAACCGGACGGTTGGTAGGTTGGCCAATAGCAGCTGCCCAAGTGGCGAGGGTGGCACGGCTGTGAGGTGTGAGAGTTGGCACTCGTACGCGGCACAGTGCTGGAGAGCATAAACCCCACCCTGAAAAATGTGAAACAAATGGCACCCGCAACAGCAACTGTGACCAAATGACCAGAGTCCATTCTGCTTGCACAGCAAAAGTGCTGCATTTGCACCATGTATAAATATTAGCAGTGAAGTTGGGGGGATGGGGGGGGGGGGCTGCATACACTTAACAACAAAAACTCCCAAATAGGGTCATATGACTAAGAGCTGAGTTTAACATTACATGGCATTGCAGGAATTTATCAGATGCACCTACCCAGAGAGACTATATGCATTTCTACATAGTATCAATTTATAAAGCTGGATATATACTGAAGTCCTGTCCTGTCCTGGGATTCCATCCTGCAAGCTTTAGGTCACACAAGAAAATGCCCAGCGTTAATTCAACTCTAACAGTGTTAATTAAACTCTTAACAGATAGCATTTGGTCCGAAATGCCATCTGTTAGAGTTGAACTAACACTGGACATTTTCCTGTGTTACCTAAAGCATGCAGTTCAGTTCCCTAACCATTGTACTACACCGCCGTACTACAGAGCTTAGGGCTCCGCTCAGGTTCTGCTCAGAACGCGAGCTGCTATGGCTGTCTAACTGTGGCACCTGCTTCACTGACACTCCAGGCCACCCGTGCTAGTCATACGGGGTTGCGTTATTACCGAAACGCTTTAAGAACGAGCTCGTGATCCTGCTCAGAGACGGATGAGCACAGTCGAATCCAGTGTGAGATGGACACCGCTTCTAATGTAGATGATGGTAAATGTTTTTCTTTTCTTTTCAATTTGATGAGTATTTTATGATTAGACTTGATTGTAGCTCATTTCCTCGTTATGGCAAATGAGCATTCAGCTGAGACCTACAGTCATTTTGTTACCAATAAAAGCCAAAGGTCCCTCGCTGATCTTGCCTTATTCGTGCAGTGTTTTCAGTAGGACAGGATATAATTCAAAAATACAGGCTGAAAATTGCCATCCAGCATCTCAAATCAAAAATTAAGGTGGGTTCACTTGGCTGAGAGGCAACAACTAAAAAAACTGTCACACTATGCCATTGCTCCAACATTCAATTAAAATTTCCCAAATGTGTCACTTCTACGGAGCAGGTTTACCTCTCATTCCAGATGTCTGGCAGTCAAAAGGACAATCCAGATGTCCCGGTTCTTCCTCTCTCTCCCTCTCTCTCTCACAAACCTCTTCACTCTATGAGACCCCTGCCACTTTCAATCACTTCTTTTCTTTCTACCCCTTTAAGTGATAATCTCTTCTCTTTTTCTGTCTACCCTATTTTACTTACTCAGCCCCCCCCCTTTCTCTTTCTCTCTCTTGCTCTCTCTCTCTCTCTGATGGTTATGACGATGAAGACATTCTGGTCCCAGCCCAGTGACATTTCATGGCAGTGCAGGCAAACCACAATTTTGTTCTGACCCTGACGGTTGTATCTCATACAGGAAGCCACAGTGGAGGCTGAGGAAAGAAAAAAAAATATCACCATCTCTCTCGCTCTAACACACACGCACACACACACATACCCACGCACACATACATGCACACACAGACAAACACGCACACGCACATGCACACGCACGCTTTTTATGTGGCGTGAGCACTGCGAATGAAGGCCTGGGGCCTGTTGTCACCTGTGAAGGTAAAAATAGAGTGACTGCGACCCTGCCAAACCACATCCTGCCAAAGAGCCCCAGCAAAGGCACAATAAACTGAAGTGCACAGGCCAGAATAATTACATCTGGGGGGGGGCTGCATTTACCATAAACACGCAAGAGTTAAAATGAGCATTTCAGCATTTGACCACCCACATTTACATGATGTTTTCACACACGGTCCATTTATACAGCTGGACATTTTAGCTTAAGTATCTTGCAGCAGGTACAGCAGCACTGCTCCATTCACCCAAGCCCATGCACTCATTACTCGTGGCCTGTTTAACTGCGCCATGCCACATGCATGCTCATACAGACCCCTGAGCACAGTCACTGCAACAGTGCAAACGTGTCAGTGCACAACACCCTTTACTGTTCTTGCACCGCACAAACATAGTGGTGCATGTGCCACGTGTAAAGTAGGAACATGCATATCAAACTTAATTTAGTAAAGCCATCTGTACTTTTCTAGCCTCTCCATGATTTACACTTCAAAACAAAAAATGAACATTAACTGTTGTCTGGGATCTGAACAATTAAATATGTGTGTGTGTGTGTGTGCATGTGTGGGCATGCGTACACAGACGCACACACATGCACACGTTGTGTATGGTCTTTAGTTTAATTTCAGATGAGACTGCTTCTTATTATTCTGTGAAACAAATTGAATTAATATGGATGGATAGGTTCTTCAGCCAAACCAGTCTGGCCCACCAGACCAGTCTGTGAGTTTCAGTTGCAAATATACAAATATTCAGAAGTCATATGGATTGCTTCGTCTTTATTGGGGGAAGGGGGGGGGGAGGTGTGATTGTTAAATGAGTCACATATTTGTGAGACTCAATCGCAAAAATATTTTGACCAATGAAAGCCCTGCTAAAAAATTATCTCATACCAAATCTGGCCAGATGACAGAATATTATTTCAGTAAGAGGAGAGAAACAGCATCGCACAAGCAAGAGAAACTTTATCCTTCACAATAGGACACAGACCCTTTCACAGGCACGGATGGAGTAGAGGGCCACATGGGTTTGAATACAGAGCCCCAAAACCTACGGTGGCATTTGCACTTATAGAGGGTCCTCAGAAGTGCTGACATAGGTGAACTTCATTCTGGGGCACATTATGCAAAATGACAACAACAACAACAACAACAAAGAAATAAAAAGGAAATGTGTTTCACAACCCCGTCGCGCCTGCATTCGCGCCATCACACTTGCAGCGCAATCTGTCACCTCGACGACCCTGTTTCTTTCTTGCCCTCCAGGACGCCTAACGGTAATCTTTCTGCTGAGGCTCAGAGCGAATGGCAAGGCAGCTCTGGCTTAAAGGTCAGAGTCCGCTTCGGGGCGGAAAAGAACACCGCACAGTGCATAGCTGGTGTACAAACGTTAAAAAAAGCTCCAGCTGCAGACCACAGCGAGGGGGGTGGTAGGAAAAGGGGGGGGGGGGGTTGGGGGGGGGGGGAGTAGTGTGAACAAGAGGCACAAAACAAAGTGAGAATAAACACAGACTCCTGAGGAAGTGAAGAATCTTTGAATTTAAGGGATAAGAAATGTTAAGGCCCAGAAGATAATTGCATACTGTTTAAAAGAAAGATAAAAACCCATTAGTCAGGAGAATCACTTGTGTGTGTGTGTGTGTGTGTGTGTGTGTGTGTGTGTGTGTGCATGCGTGTTGATACTCTGAGTTCATGTACCCTGAGCCTGATACAGAGCCACCTCATATTTTGGAGAATTTATTTTTCAGTATGCAATACCTTTCACTCTGACACCAACTCAGAGACCAACCAAATGACCTACCAGCAGCTTAGAAGTTAGAAAAGAGTACCTTCCTTTGACCACCAGATGGCACTAAAAGGATTATAGCTCCACTGTCCAGCTTTTAACCACAGCTAAACAGCCCTCCTTGTTTGATTGTACTGGACGACTATGTTAACAACCTTTTCCTCCATGACACATCCTGTGAACAACCAGACCAGCAATAAGACTCTCATTCACACTGCTTCCAGGGCGTGTAGTTCTGCTTCAGCAATGTTCCAGAATGTTCCAGTCCTTACATTTGAACATGGTTTTTAATGGTGGCTTCCCTCCTGTACGTCTCGGATGACTCTTGGTGAAAAGGGGCCCCCTGTCCCAATCTGCTGACCTACAATGCAGGCATTGGCCTTCACTTTAAACTGCCATTCTACTAACATTAATAAACCCAGACCATGGAGTGTTTTACCCGAGAACTCACACAGGAAGCAGTGCCTCAATTCTCTTCTTGTTTTGATCACCAAACTGAGTTTTTCACTGAAATGAACATAAATAAATCATAACAACAACAACAATAATAATAATCATCATCATCATCATCATATTCATAATATTAAGGTTAGAGAGGTGCAGAAAGCACTTCTCCTGTCATTGCTACAGTAATTGTGATAGGCAACTTCAGACTTAAGCAGCCAGAATTTTAACGGTAGTGGCAGTTTTGGTTGTTAGCCACATTAGTTGTCCTGTGCAGTGGGTAGCTAGTGAAACAGGACACATCTTTATTCCTGTACTGACATTGCAGAACAGTTTCCCACAATTTTTATGATTTTCTTCTCTCTTGTTCTTCTGGAACGCAGAAGGAAGTGGCCATTGCTGCTGCTCATTGCTGACTGGCTAGCCATCTGAAGCCCTGGTCTTCCACAGCCCCACACTTCTAAAAAACACAAGCAAGACACCGAAGCTCAAAGTGGACTGGAGTGCACTTTCAACCACCTGTTTTCGATGGGAGAGCAAGACTTTGTAAACCCTTTAAAGGAGAGACCAGTGGAAGTGTGCATGGACCAGGAAGAGGGTTTCTAACTCTCACAAAAAGCAACAGCATGCAACTGACCCGACCAACAGACCTACATGTTTAGGAGTTCTGTCCTGAGGGTACCGATTGAGGGGCAAGAGGAGATCCCACAGGATGTTCTTGATATTTCAAACACAGAGAGGAAGAGAGAGAATAAGATAAGAGAGAGACAGACAGAGAGAGAGAGAGAGAGAGAGAGAGAGAGATAGAGGGTGGAAGAACTTCCACCGAGATAACATATTGTTTTTAAAAAGTGGGTCAATGAGCCTTTAACTGTGGGGAGAACAGTGCATGCATGCAGGCGCAATTACGTAAGAAACTGAGCTCAAACCCAGACCAAAGAAAGGGTAACATGATCCAGACGTGTGCACGTTACACGTGCACATAAATGTGCAAGCACATTCCCCCTCTAGCAACAAGTACTGCTTCTCTGCAAATAACAGCATGTCCTCAGTCCCTCTGAGGTACTATGGTTTCATATTATAACCATATTAATACACCTGAGCCATATTGTGCCATATCATTGTTTTCATATACATATATTTATCGCATAGGTATACAGCATATCTTTGGATACTTTTTTGCTTGTTTTTTTTTTTTTTACGTTACGGTGGGCATTTGAATAGTTATGAAACTTGAAAATGTATTTATCATGAATTGCCTAAATCGAAGATTCAGCTGTAAGAATGCTTTTTTGTACAAAAAAAAGAAAACAGGAAAAATGTTATTTTTTTGGGGTAGGAGATCACTTGAACTAAACCCAAATACTGCCCAAAATCTGAGAAGAATGTCACTCTCAGACCACGCTTGAGCCACAGATGCTACTCAGGCTGCAGCAATTAGAGTAAATGAGCCCTTCAAAGGAAACACAGACCTCAAAGCATCCGTTTCCTGTGCAGTGGACCCAAGCCAGCTCTAGGATAGGTCCTCAATTAAGACCTTATAGAAGCACATGCCATGATTTCACACAGAACCAGTCAACGGTCACACGTTTGAGGGACACACGTTTCGATCCAACTAACTCGGGAGCAGGGCGGGGGGGGGGTATTCGAAATATTCGTGTAAAATCGCGCGGAGAGGTAACGCCCGAAGCATAGGCTCTGCGTCTCGGGGCCGCTGTCTGTGAACACTCTAGCAGTGGTTTGATGGTCCTAGGCCCTATTATCTGGGAGCTATTGAACTTTGAAAGCATTTGCTGGCTGCATTTTTTTCCAAATGGAAGCTTAAAGGGGAGTGCTGCTGTTTACAGAAACAAAAAAGTAAAGCTCATTGTTATGTAAGGTCTCAGTCTCAGATTTTTATAAAAGATTATAAGGAAATTAAAATTAAACTTGTGTATACATGCATGCATACACAGGTATGCACACGTGTGTGCGTGTGTATGTGCGTGTCTGCGTCTCTGAGTGTGAGTGTGCACGTTTGGCACTCAGTAATGATATTCAGTAAGAGATTTAGGTGCTGAGTGGCATTCTGAGGTAAATTAAAAGCACTGTCAGCCCATACAGTACAGTCTTGCCTCTGGGTGGCAGCTGTCTGAGTTTAAGGCATGCATTTGATTTAATTAAAAATGTTCAGCATCTTGACATCAGAGGAACATCTTAACTCTTTTAAAAGAAAACACAGTGATATAAGACACTGTCCTTCAGTGCCTCTCTCGGGCTCCATGGTGTGCAGCCCCTGTTTCTGTTTCTGTGGCAAAAGTACTCCCTCATTTCATTTAAATGTTTCATTAGCATGATATATCAAATGCATATTGATAAAGCTTACAATTTAATTGGCTGATTGATTTAATTGATCTAAAAATTGTTCTCTCCCTCTCCAACTCAGCTGATGTGTGGTGAACATTCTGGCACAAAATGGCTGCAGTGCATCACCCAGGTGGGTGCTACACATTGGTAGTGTTTGAGGTGAGTTTCCCTCTCATCACTGGAAAGCACTTTGAGCATCTGGAAAAGTTCTATATAATTCAATGTTCAAAGCTTACATATTTAACCGAATAACAACAAAACAGTTAGACAGTGTCAAAAAAAGAATGACGAACAATAACAACAGGAAACAGATCCAGAATATCAGACTCAGGATCACTGCACACTGCACTTTATGACAATGTTACAACATTTGTCTTAAGCAGTAATATGCTACTATGACTGATTATGACAACAGTTATACATACAACAGTGTTCTACAGGCTAGTTCTACAACTGCATTCTATAGGCTTTATGGCATATGGTAAAAGTAAAGTGTTAGAGAAAACCATGACTACTAATACCAATAAGAACATTAACAACAACAAAAAATTATCATCACAATTAAATTGTAACAAAAGTAATAGAGATAAAACTGGTAATAGGAACATGTAACAGAAACAGGTTAAAAAACACCTCTCTCTAGCTCTCTCTCTCTCTCTCCCCCCATTTTCTGTGTGTAGTATTTTCTGCTTTTTTGCACTTTCATGGCCTCCCTCCCAGCCACATGATCCTCCTCTCACCCTCCTATGTGGGTCTGGCTCCCTCTTAGATAAAAAAAAATTCCTGCTTTTTCACTGGAGATGAGGTACAACCGAGCAGCAGACTAATGCTGTCAAATCAGGGGACACAAATGTAATTCACAGGTGAGTAAGTATAATGGAATCAGTGGGTCTTCAACAAAACTTTACATTAAATCCACCCCCGATAACCGGGACACCATCATATGTTCATAAATGAATTTTTTCATCCATTTTTTTCTTTTGCAGTCATACCATATTTAATGTATGACTGATTGTTTCTCCTGCCTTACATTGGGTGGATTTATGAAACGTGAATATTCTGTCATTCACAGTGGCAGGCAATGGTTTGTGACATTTTTTTGCATTTTTTTGCTTTATTCAGACAGATAGAAGTTTGAAAGGGTAACAGACAGAGAAGGGTCCACAGCTGAGAAAGGGCAATGGTCAGGATCAAACCCCTACCAACCCAGGAGCCATCGCATTTGGCTCGAGAGTTGGCCGACTAATGAAATTCGCCAAAGGTCTTGCCGTGGTTTGCCATTTTAAAATTAGATTTTATGGTAACCCTCCATGAAATTCATATATGCTCCACTGCGAAACTGAAATGTAAATAAGGATAATCAACTTACATGCCAGTGGGTTCACAGTCTGTCCTTTAGGTGCAGTTGCTGGGTGTAGTTGCAGGAAGCGAGGGAGGGGAGTGGCTGGAAAACTAAAAGGAGAGACTCCATGCGGTCCGCCTCGGGCGCAGGTGTGCGTGGTGGCGGCCCCCACGGGCAGCCGTGACATTTAACCTGCCCTCTGCGGGTGTGAGCTCGTGGGGGGACAGCGCAGGTGCGCCGGCCCAACCTCTCGGGGCGCTGGAGGTCTGGTTACAACCCGCTCTGTTTACGACGCCCTTCTGCGCCGTAAATCCTGCCCTCGTCCCAGAAACCAATACGCAAAGGCAATGCCGTCTGGGGACACCGCTATCGCCGTAGTAGAGAGGTAGTAGAGACTGAGAATGTGAGAAAAGGGGGATGAAGGGGGGGGGGGGATAAAGGGAAGGCTTAACTCTGAAGATTTCTCATGCCACAGAAGGATACGGGGATATGATTGGATGAAAAAAACAGGGAAGGACAAACTGAGAGAGAAAAAAGACAGATAGAGATAGAGAGGGAAAGGAGGACAGGGTGAAAAATGAACCAACAGAGGAAGAATTTAAGGGCAGCTGTCAGACCTCTAATGACTTACATCCATTCCAACACCTGTGTCACAATGAATGAATATAAATACATAAATAAATAAATAAATAAATAAATAAATAAATAAATAAATAAATAAATAAATCCCCCAAAGGTAAAACAGTGATGAATCAGATAATCAACAGAAAGGTGACCCATAGTTTGTAAAAATTCATGTCCTTCTTTTGCAAGCACCTGCTTTGGAAATGCTTAATTTCTAGCATAGCCTGGAGCATATCATCTGAAATTATTGCACCGTCATTAGGCAAACAGACTTTCGGAAACCTGGACTCATCATATCCTTAATACGCATATAAGTGATGTCACAATTAAATGTTGGACTAATGTTGACTTTTTGGAAATGTAGAGAGATTCGTTTTATTTTGTTTTCAAGATTAAGAGCGCATTTGAATGTATTCAGCGTTGAAGTGCTTCCAGTGGGGTGGAGTGTGTGTGTGCGCGCGTGTGAGAGAGAGAGCGAGAGAGAGAGAGCTTTTCCTTTTTCCCATCTCTTCCCAGCTGCTGATCGACACAGCGGCAGTTGCTGAGAAAGCGAGGAGACAGAGGTGAGTTGACTCAGCCACGACGTGCATGTTTTCGCTCGATTATCAGTTGGACACGTCACTCCTTCACCCCACTAGCAACCCGTCAATTTTGCGTGAATTTTTTCATAATATTCATTAACGCTTTATCTTTTCTAATTCTACCGAATGCATTTTGGCAAGTTTCATAGCCTTTACCAACGGCGGGATAAACTTGTGGCTTAACTATGTACCAATTTTGAATTATGATGATCAGATCTTTCATCTCACGCTGAAACATTTACCCTGCATTCGTGGGAAGGAATTAAACAGGATCTCAAAAAAGCTCTGTAATCATTCAACGTATGGTCCAGAAGGGTTATGTATGAACAATAATCAAACATTGATTAGACTATATAAGAAAGTAGGCTATTTAAATTTCATTCAAAATGCTAGAAAATGCACGTTTTTTTCTTGGCAATGACTTGCGCAGGTATGATGCGTAACTCTCCAAGTGTGGAAACTCTCACTGCCTCTTAAGTAGGTTACGATCATCTGGCATGCTATAAATCCGCTATGAAATTACACAGGCCAATTAAGAAATGTTATGGGCCTGTTGGTGGTCAGCGAATCTGTCATTTTCTTGAAAAGTGAAGTTTTTCCACGAATTTATGAGTAGCCTTTTCAAAGTTGTTAGTTGTTAACTTTGCTAGTGAAGTTGGCTACACGTAACGTTAGCTAGATAGCATGCATTCTGTATGTAATTTATTTCCCCTGACTAAAATAATAATAATTAAAGCCGCAAGCGGCGTTGGGAGGGGTCCAAGTATTGGCACTATCGCGCCCCCTATTGAGCGATTTTAAAATTGTTTTGCCCTCATGATCATATACCTTCACCCCACATATCTACTGAATATCATGATGCTTGTATAAAATATTGATGATTTATGGCCAATTTTGTGCTAAGAGACGCTGTCGGATGACTTAGTTGCATCACCATGGATGTGTCCTGGCCGCTTGCCGTAAAGGCCTTTACTATGTCATAACACTTAGATGGCATGCCGTTACACGTTAGATGGCCCGGCGTGTATGTAGAGCTGCAGCGCTTCCGTGCGGCAACTAAAAAAGGCGTCACACTAGTGTTGTCACGATACCAAAATTTTGACTTTGATACCGATACAAGGTTTATTATCACGATTCCCGATACTGAAACGATACTGATTCAATACTCGGTACCTAACGATACTGAAATTACCTTAATAGATCAGAAACGTAATGTCCACAAGGGTTGACCTCATTGACCTCATGGTATCATTTTTTAAAACTTTGTCTCGTTTATTTCGTTACTCAGTGAGCAGCGTTTTCACTGCCGTATTGGCATATTTTGGGGCTATTGTCGGGTTTATCTTGTTGCTAAAAAAGCCCAAATGGCGGGCAAACAATATGGCAGACATAGGTGGTCCCAACAGCAAAGTTGTAGAGCATGTTCAGATGCATAGGTCGATGAAGTTGTATGTTGATCTGACTTATGGTGTGGGAGCTATGGCCTTTTAAGCCTGACCCTTTGTTATAGCACCACCATCTGGCCAACATAGGTGATTTTTAGTGCCTGAGTAGTGGGGGGCCATAAGAACCCATCTACCAAATTTGGTTGCTATAGGACTTATGGTTGCTGAGCCTCAGACACTTTTAGCAGAGAAAAATAATAATAATAATAATAATCCTAACAGATACAATAGGGTTCCACCAGCTTCGCTGCTTGGACCCATAATAATAATCCTAACAGATACAATAGGGTTCCACCAGCTTCGCTGCTTGGACCCCTAATAATCCTAACAGATACAATAGGGTTCCACCAGCTTCGCTGCTTGGACCCTAATAATAATAATAATAATAATAATAATAATAATAATAATAATAATAATAATAATCCTAACAGATACAATAGGGTTCCACCAGCTTCGCTGCTTGGACCCCGAATGAATAAGTGAATAACCAAGTTGCAACTATAAACAGTAATCTTGCTAGAAGGATAGTATTCCATTGAAAAAGCTACCCAACCTCGGGCATCTAGCTGCGTAACGTAACTAGCTGTTACTTACAGGTCCAACAGAAAACAGGCCAACTCTGCTTTACTTTTCATCCCCTTGGCGAACTTAGCTGTCGCCACCGAAGAAAAGTAATTCCAATGTTGACTCTAGGTATTGGACGAGCCCTGTCGGTTGTCTTTTTGCTTCACTATATCTAGGATTCTTCATATCTGCCATTGCCGCAGACTAGCAACAAACACGTGTTCGCTCATAAACATTCATTATTAATTATCACATGCATACAATGACAACGTAAGTAGTGGGATTTGAAATAGAACAATTGAAAGCTGTGCACTAAAATGGAGTATGCAAATATTCAATAAATGGCCAGAGGGAGTCATCAGGGAGTAGCTGTTTTGATCAGAAATTAAAATTAATTTCTAATTAATTCATATTTAATTAGTTCATATACTGCAGTGATATACACTCACCAGCCACTTCATTAGGTACTTGCTAGTACCGGGTGTGGTCTTCTGCTGCTGTAGCCCATCTGCTTGAAGGTTTGGCGTGTTGTGCGTTCAGAGATGCTCTTCTGCATACCTCGGTTGTAACGAGTGGTTATTTGAGTTACTGTTGCCTATCTATCAGCTCGAACCAGTCTGGCCATTCTCCTCTGACCTCTGCCATCAACAAGGCATTTTCGCCCAGAGAACTGCCGCTCACTGGATATTTTCTCTTTTTCGGACCATTCTCTGTGATGAGATGGTTGTGCATGAAAATCTCAGTAGGTCAGCAGTTTCTGAAATACTCAAACCGGCCCATCTGGCACTAACAACCATGCCACGTTCAAAGTCACTTAAATCACCTTTCTTCCCCATGCTTGGTTTCAACTTCAGCAGATCGTCTTGACCATGTCCACATGCCTAAATGCATTGAGTTGCTCCCACGTGATTGGCTGATTAGATATTTGCGTTAATGAGCAGCTGAACAGTTGTACCTAATGAAGTGGCCAGTGAGTGTACTTAATAATTATAAGACTTATTTCAGTGAAAAACAATCTCTGTGCTATGACACTCAAACGTAGGTAGCCTACTGCACCTGTGATTTTACTTGTGATTTTGTCAACCTCCCCAGGTGCAGCTATGTTTGAGGCGTGGCTGCCTGTTCTTCTGCTCCTCCCCCTGGTGACTTCTGTCCCGCCCCCTTTTGGTACCCCTCCCAGGACATGCCGCCGCTGCTGTGACCATCTGGAGGGCGCCCCTGCCCGAAACCAGATGCCGGAGATTCGCACATACATTAACATGACGATCCTCAAAGGTATTCCTGCTCCGGAATGAACTAAGTGCCTTTTTCAGTTTTCTTTAATGCCACTTGATTCCTAAATTTAAGATTTCCTTATGCCTAAAGTGAGATTTGAACACAGGCCTCTCACTCCAAAAACAGCTAGCTAGGGTCAGCTACAGGGAAATCGTCCCTAGCCAAGGGCAGTGTTGCTATTTTTAATCTGAGGGTTGCGTAGTCAGACAGTGTTGTCACGGTAACCTGCCACAAAGCCTTCACTTTACCGCACCTTACTTATATAGATTGACTTATATTGCACAGGCACTCCAGAGTGACTAACACAGCTTTTATCCTTTTACATACAATCCATTTATGCAACTGTATACTTTGCTGCATGAATTCAGTATCATGCTCAAGGGTACAATGACTCTGCTCCCGCTGGGAACCAAATCTGCAACTTTCGAGTTACAAAGCTTAGTTCTCCAACCACTATGCTACATCTTTATAATTGAACTGCACATACCAGTGCAATATCAATAATAGGTCTATTGCATTTGAGTTGGTCATAAAATACGTAATGCATTTCATGATAGATTATATATTATATATATATATATATATATAGAGTTATTAAACATTACAACTGTAGGTCTTATTTGCAGCTTATGTTACGCAAAAGTATTTGTGGTTCTTAAGGGTTAAATACGATGAATGTGACCAAGCTGGCTTCATATGGGCTTAATTACTAAGCCCAAGCCTAAAAGAGTCAAATACAGGACATATGGCATTGCTTTATTGTTTGATCTATGCCTCCACAAAATTGTCATAGAGGCCCTGCGACACATTCTAGCAGCTGCCATCAGATTCTAAATCTAGAGGGTTTCTGTGCTATAATTCACCTGTTACATTTTTATTTTTTTTGCCCTCTGGTTAAAGGAGGTTGTTTTTTAAAAACTTCCATTTCTGGATGTGTGTACCCTCCATCCCAGGTGCTGGCGGGGGATGTGCTTTAATCTGGCACTGAACTTGCTCACGTGGCGGAGAGTGCGACTGAGAGCTGTGAATGAGACAACTGCAGAGACCTGCAGTGGAGCGCACTGCACTGTGCGGCTTGCTCAGAGACATGCGTTAAAACATTAAAGTGGAACACCGAGGAGGGGAAAAACAAGGATTTCATAAAGAAAATATAGCACTTACAGAGAGACAAAGCTGCAGTGCATATTTATTTATATTGTACTTACATATTTATTATGTACATTTTGTATATACACAGTTAGATGTGTGAGGTGAAGTCGAACCGGCTTCAAACCGGCGATCCTCAAGTCATAATTCCTGCTCCCCATCAACTCTATTCCACTGTGTGGATGTGGAACAGCAATTTAGCAAGAAACTGCAGAATGAATACTCACATTTACTTATGCTGGAAACCTGAAGTGGTATTTTTACTGAACATATGACTTCATCTTTACACTCACATGAGCAAGTGCGTGAGATTTAGTTGTGAATTTCTGGAGTCGGTATGGTCTGTTCTGTGTAATTTACCTGTGCCCTGGCTTCGTTGTGCCTTTTACCTCACAGGGGATAAGGGTGACCGTGGCGATAAGGGGACGCCCGGGAAGGCGGGAGCAGAAGGGCCGCCAGGATCACGGGGGCCTATGGGTCCTAAAGGAACCAAAGGCCAAGCTGGTGCCCCAGGAGATGCCTGCAAAACTCAGCATGCTGCTTTCTCTGTGGGCCGAAGGAAGGCACTGCACAGTGTAGACTACTACCAGGCCCTGGTCTTCGACACGGTCTTCGTCAACCTCCACGAGCACTTCAACATGTTCAAGGGCAAGTTCTACTGCTACGTCCCGGGGATCTACTTCTTCAACGTCAACATCCACACCTGGAACTTCAAGGAGACCTACATGCACATCATGCACAACGACCAGGAGAAGGTGATCCTGTACGCCCAGCCCAGCGAGCGCAGCATCATGCAGAGCCAGAGCATCATGCTGTCCCTGGAGCAGAACGACGAGGTGTGGGTGCGCCTGTACAAGCGCGAGCGGGAGAACGCCGTGTACAGTGACGACGTGGACGTCTACATCACCTTCAATGGCTACATCATCAAGCCCAGTCTGGAATGAACCCCTAGACCAAGGGTGTTAAACTCAAAGCCCTGGAGGGCCACAGTGTCTGCAGGTATGAGCAGTCAGTCAAGGCTTTGAGAACTAGGTGCATGGACTCTTTAGCCAATCACTACTGCCATAGACCATTATGAAAATTAGGGGGGTGAGGGGGTGGCGGCATACTCTAACTTTGTTCCCTCAACTTGAAAACTGCCTGAATCTTCGTACTGGCCTCAGGGAAACACATTATCTCCCCTCAGTTACCTTATATTAAAGTTGGATTCAAATAGAGTAAATTCCCTGTGTAAGACAGCGTTGTTGTGGAGGCAAATGAAAACCTCTGCCTGCAGCCGCCAGGTTCATTGGCCCCTGCTCACATTTCAGACAGAAGTGATGACTTCTGGCGGCCATCTTGTTGCCTGGCCTTCCAGTGCTGGCCAAACACAACGGACGTGTGGGTCTCTGTACATCTCAGTGATTTCTTGACAGACCGACTGGTTGGTTGGCTGCTCCTGCGGGTGAAAGACTTGATACAGGAATGCACAGGGCATGCTGTTCAAAGTGTCTTGTGAGATCAAAGGATTACGCTTGGCTTGCCTGTAGTTTCTCAGGACGTAACATGCTCAGAACATCGTATAGCTCGGCGTGGCTCTCTGTTTCGTCTCGATGCTGTTACAGTTGTGAGGTCACGCATCGGACGAGTGGTTTTTACTGCCTAGCCAAATTCTGCAAACACCTACGGCAGGAAAAAATCAGGCCTCTGATGCTCATAAACGATCGAATGATTAATACCAAAAGAAACATTTGAGACTTCTCCATTTGCTCAAATCGGTTGTGAAGCCTCTCTTCCAGCTTGATGCATAGTTTTGGAGTGGTTTGCGCCAGGAGACGCACTTCAGGCAGTCAGGGAGTAGTACATCAGGAGAGAAAGGAGGAAAATGAATGCAGTAAATCTCTGTGGACGCTGCATTTTTTAAGCCTGCTCCTACGTGGCACTCCAGCATCACAGCGTTTCGACTCAATCACGCGAGAATGAGCTTTTGCCTGAATCCAGTCCAACCACAGAGGAATCTGCCCTTCATTTGCAGTTACGATTTTGATAAAATCAAGGTATAATGAAAGATCTTAATAGGTGCTCAGGTTAATGAGAAAGTTAGGAAAATGGAATATAATGCTAGATATTAAGGCTATAAGTATGTTTATGTTTATATCACTGCCATAAGTGTGCAATTATCACTACACCCCTATGCAATATTAAGTGGAAAAGCTAGAAAGTGGTTACATGTCTGAACCTAAGCTTTATTACTAGCCTCAGGCCTAAATCTGCCTCACTAAGAAAATTCTGTTTCAAGTTCTGTGAATACAAAGCTGACTGACAGCAGTGGAGTCCACTACACAGCTGAACAAAGCACAGTTAAACTCTGCACAGCTGAACACAGCACAATTCAACCCTGCACAGCACAACACAACACAGCTGAACACAGCACAAGTAAACTCTGCACAGCTGAACATAGCACAATTCAACCCTGCACAGCACAGCACAAACTCTGCACAGCTGAACACAGCACAATTCAACCCTGCACAGCACAGCACAATTAAACTCTGCACAGCTGAACACAGCACAAGTAAACTCTGGACAGCTGAACACAACACAAGTAAACTCTGCACAGCTGAACACAACACAATGAAACTCTGCACAGCTGAACACAACACAAGACAAGACACACATCTGAACTGAGATGTAGCACAAAGGTTCGAGGGTTCTGTCTTCCTTGATGGGCACAGTGTGGTGTATGGTGTGTGTCTGGGTTGTGTCTTCTTGGATGGGCACAGTGTTGTGTAGGTTGTGTGTCTGTGTTGTGTGTGGAGCTTTGCAGTTTACAGAGACACAATGGAGCTGGTAGTTGCCTGTGTTACAGTGTGATTTGACACAGGACAGAGAGTGTGAGAGAGAGAGTGCGAGAGAATTAGAAAAAACATCTTCAAAATGCATTGCAATATACAAGCTATTCCTATTCAGAGACAATAAATATGTATCTAAATATGTGTCATCCTGCCATACCCAGAGGGACAGTGAGTATATATGATATCCACACCTATATACACCTATTTACAGTATATAATCTTTGTTTATATGCTACTTTTATGTTACGTTTGTGTTTGCAAACTTGTTTGTTCTGCTTTGGCAACACAGTTTCATTTTTCATGCCAATAAAACTCATTTTGAATTTGAGAGATAAGGGTAGTGACAGGTTTGACAGGTAAAGCTGAGCTGTCAGTAGTGTGTGTGTGTGTATGTGTGTGTGTGTGTGCGGACTCTGTAAGATCAGGGTCAAGTTCATATGCAAAGGTCTCTTATCTGTTGTTTTATTCATGCCAGAAACCCAGCTCCAGCAGAGACAAGGATCTCTTACTGTCTGGCTGGGAACTGGAGCTCCAAAATGCCTCCTTAGTCGTTGCATGGTCTTAAAAGAGCTCCAATTACAGCTTTTCAGCCACTGCGAAATACTTACCCACTCTGGCCATCTGTAGAAGGGACACAAACAGGACCAGCAAAGGCAGTGCAGCAGCCTATTGATATGCCTGGTTTAGATGTGTGTCTCTGAAAGTGTAATTCACGGTTTAGCTCTTTGCGTGTCGGAACAATTTAGCTCTGCTTCCTGTTTTTTTTCCTCCAAAGCAAACGACTAAACCCAAAAAAATCCTATTTCAAAATACTGTGGTGATTTTCAGTCATGTCAGATTCACAAAATGCCATCCCTGCATGGGTATGCTCGTCCTACTGTGCATGCTTACATACAGGCCCCAGGTTGAGAACCCTGCATTTACTGTACTTAGCATTCGAAAAAGGAGAACAAATCATGGAGCTATATTTCATATTTCAGTCATGACTCTGTGATTAATAAAAATACTAATAATCACATGGTGGAGCACAAAGGACTTTTCTTTAAAAAGATTATTTAAAAAATATCAGTTAACAGACCTCCAGAGTGATTACACAGATAATGAATAATAAAAAAAAACTTACAAACCTTTTATACTGCTGGATATTGCAGTGAAGCTGTTTGGGTTAAGTGCCCTGCTCAAGGATACAGCAGCAATTTCCCAGCTGGGAATCAGACTCACAACCTTGATATTTCCTCTGCACAGATAATAAATGTCATGCATGGAAAATTGCCCTAAATTTCAAAAGCAAACCTGCTTTGCCTTTTTGGTAGGCTGGAGAAACTGAAGTAAACTGAAAAGAAAGTAAGACAGAAGCATATAAACTGAAGCATATAAACCTCAAGATGGTTTTCAACTCATTTCACTGTCAGTCCGGGAATTGTTTCAGAATGCAACCACACTATAAACACCATTATCACTGTTTCAAACTGAAAATACTCTGTAGGATTTAGCAGACGCAACAACATGGAGTTCAAATAGGTTTCCCCAATGTCACCATAATCATTATGAGATCTTAAATTAACCAGCACGGTTTTGCACCACAGTCACATGAAGTGTTAAATCTTAGTCCTCCAATTAGTGGCTGTGGTAGAATCATGCAGTTCATTTATCAAGCACTATAGGCAGTGCTATGCTATACACAAACTCAGTCCCAAACTTAGTCTAAGGGAATTTATTATTTTTTGGGTTTTTGTTTACAACATCCAATCAGCTGTTATCTGTAGTCTGTAGAAGAGAGTATGTTCGGGATTCAATCAATATTTTTTTTAACTAGATCAACAAAATCAAAAATTACTATTTTGCTTCACAAACATAGGTGAGTTCAGCGTTCACTAAAACTAACTTGTCTATCAAAAGTGGAACCCTTGGATTTATTTGGTTAGGAGAAATATTGATTGATGCACACCTGTTTAATTTACTGACTAATCAATTCATAAATTGATTGATCAGTTGGTTGACAGGCAAAATCATGGTGGAGTCCTAAATACTAAATATTGGGACATATAATTACTGAAAATTCTAAAATGGAAAAAGAAAGGCTTAAAAAGCAAACCTGCATTCTGAATAAAGAAAACTATAATACATAAATGCATGTCCTCAATTACTTAAATTGATTACAAATTTGGCCAGGTGAAAAGCCAGCACACACAGAGGTCCATGGCAGTGGAAAACTGGAATTTTCCAGTTCACCAGGTGGCTGAGCTGTGTGAAAACCCAGGTCTTTGGTGAATACAGACAAGACCGTTCCTGCCTGTTTCCTCGACCTGAATCCACAGGATCGCTCCAGTTCTGTCCTTCGCTCCATGGACAGGGACTGATTCAGCCCTCTTTCTCTTCGGCCCATGCCTTGATGCTGTCTGGTGCTCCAGATCCATCATCTGGCTCCTCTAAACTGCATTATTCTGAACAATACCATTTGGTCTTCTATTATTCCCGTTAGCTTTCCTCTCAGCTGTAACCTGCTTAACTCATTTAATTTGCTGTCTGTTGCTGGTGTTCGCTCTACTTGCTCTTTTTGCTCAGTCTCTTGCCTTTCTATTCGGTCAAGTATCTTTGTGACAGTTCTCTGTAAAAAACGCTATGCCAATAAAATTGAATTGAATTTAGATGAGGAAAATGTTTTTAGAGGTATTTGTTGTTATAAGCCAGCAAAATGCATTTAATTATATTTGGTGGAAAAAATAACAATTATAAGCAAATTGTATCCAAGGCTCCCATTTCCTATGACAAAATGGAAACCACAAATATGTTTCAACTTAATGTTGCAACGCTTCAATGTAAAGCATTTTCTAAAAAGAAATAATAACAAGATCAGGTCAAAACCTAGTATATGGCTGGACTGGCCGACCAATGGTGAAACTTCATAACTCGGCTGACCAATGGTGTAACTTCATCACTCAGTCACAGACATTCGCGTTTGTACAGCTGGCCCCACTTTTGCAGTCCAGCCAAAAAACTACAGAACTGGTGTGTCCCATTTCTGCATCTACACTGCCATCTAGTGCTTGTAAGCTTCAATTTCAGGGTATATTTTCCCCCCAACTCTTGAAGGGCAATCAGGGCTGTAACTGTTTACAGATTTCATGTCAACTTCTGCTCTTAATGATTTAATTAGTCCAATCATGTGATTATTGACTTACTTCACAAGCTCAATAATGACAACTCAATATTTCATACTGCAATAAACAGCCAAAATGCTTTAGAACTCTTGTATTACTTGTGTGTCTCACAAATTGAAGAGTAATTACACATGATCAAAACTGCAACAGAAGAAAAACTTTTTTTTAGTGTACCGTACAGTTCGATCTCACAGTTAGGAAAATGCCCCCAGCTATAGTAAAACAGGGAACCGCATACAAAGGCAAAACACTAATATGAAATGTAATATCAATTTATTATATTTCTTAGCCATAAAATCCAATTGAAGTTTTATTGAAGTTAACATACAATGATTCATAAATAGAACAACAGCATTTTTTTTTTTGATATACCTATATATTCATAAAACTATACTTCTTCCTCAACAGTAGAATTGAAATTTTTTCCCCCATTTTCTTTCATTAAAAAAACATCTGCACTTCACTCTGTCCAGCAGCAGACCTGGAGTGGTTTGAACTTTATGTTCGTACAAAATAAAACAGGCACAGCTGATGGCTGATGGCTATTTTTTTCTTTTGGACTTTATTATTTATTTATTGGCCATTAAAAAAAAACAGGCGCACAACAATTGTTAAAAACTGACAGACGGTATACCACAATGCATCACCCCAACACTCAGAAAGATGCACGCTGACTTGTACCTCTGTGCACAAGGTAGCAGATGGTTCAGTTTGTCTTTTAGTGTCTTTTAACCCTGGTGTTCGGTTTGGGTCAAATTTGCCCATGTTAAACTTTGTAAAAAAGGAAAGACACTTTTGGGAGATGTATTTCATAACCAGTGACTAAATGTAAATTTCGTTCTTGTTGTGTGTTTCTATTTGTTGTCCATCATCTGGATTATTTGCATTACATCTTTTTCCAATATGGTTTCTTTGGATATAATAGGACAAACATGAAAAAGATATGAGAATGTCAGTTCAAGAGCATAAACATCATTAATCTATGGGATGAGAACCTTGTTTAAGTGTAATTTTTCACAGATAAACATGGTTTATGCCTCCATGCCTTCATTATAGTGGATTTTTATATAAATCACATCTTCACAAAAAATGCTTTTATTGTTAAATGTGGTCCAGCAGAGGTAAATGACAACCATTGACCATATATATTGCATATATTGTTTGGAATTGAGAACAAGATCATGTTTATTGAGCATTTTCATACATAATGAGTAATTTTATTTCTCTATTGCTTTAACATTCCAAATATGTCCAGGGTCTATTTGACTCAGCTTATAGTTTCACAGGTGCTAATAAGTAAACAGAACACAAGGGTTAATGGAGGGCAGCCATCCAATAAGTGTTTTTCAGATCTCTTTAAATTACCAATACCCTCTGAAATGGGAAGAGGGCTGACAGTGGGTCAGTCAAAAGCACCAGTTGATGGCTGAGACTGGCCAGATGTAAGCCAGCGGGCATAGTGGTGCTCCAGGCCGGTGGCCAGGTCATCCTTGCTCAGGCACAGTAGGAATTATAGGACTGCGGACTGCTGTTAATTTGGTATGCTCAGCTATAGTCTTGCTGGTGTTTGTGCCCTCAAAGTACAAAAACAGGAGCATCCAGAGTGTTTGAGGTCAACTCCTATAATGAAAAGCTCTTCCTGCCGCCAATTTGAGGGCCTCTGGGTGAAGCTGCCCGACTGGGTTTTCAGCCACTGCTGCACAATTAAAGCTCTGGTCCAGGGGAGGACACTCCAGCGGAAGGACGTCTTGGCCTCTTTCTGTCCCCGCTGTTGCGTACTTCTAGAGGGACCCAACAGCTCCCCCTAGAGGGATTGCACAATAACTGTGATGGCCAATCTCTGACACAGGCCCAGAGACACAGAAAAGGACAGGACACAGACAGAAAACGGGGGGTTGGGGGGTTGTGTTAGGTTTAACGACAACACAGACAGATATGGAGGGTGCTGGAGAAAACGATGATAATAACAGTGGATAGACAGAAAGAGGGGTATTATAAAACTAAAGACAGTGAGAGAGAAGCAGAGACGCTGATTTTAGCTAACTACATGCATGTGGCAGTGTTGACAGCTTTGAGCTACCCATCTAATTGCTAAGTTACTGCTGTTTACTGCTATCTAGCAGAACAAGCAACAAACTAGGACTGTATTTAGTATTTCACACATAAACAACACATAAAACTATAGTTATTGTTGAGAACACCTATTTTCTGTAGGATAATATTTAATATTCTTGGGAAAGCACGTGACAAACTAAATGTACCCTTTTTGAAACCTTTCCTTGACTGACGGATCCCTATAAAATACCACCAACACGAAGTAACACCAGAAATTGTTTAAAAAAAAAAAAAAAAAATTTGTGACGTCAGCCAAATACGTCCGTGTCCAACCGGGAAATGTTAGCCAAAGTTTGCCAACAGATTCATATTTTTCCCGTTAACCTGAGGTGCGTTCAAGTTCAGCGAACAGCTCTGGTTCCTTTAAACATTCGTCAATGCTGTGCGCGGCTAACAGAAATGGCAGCCAAAAGAGCAACGTATGCACATCTAGCCGGGAAATGCTTCGAGACAAGTAGGCCTAAGTTGGTTGGCATATACTGTCATACTTGAATGTCACAATGTTTTAAGTTTTTCTGATAAGTGGATAATTATCATATTTAGTTTTCTCTTGCTAGATAATGTCTAGTGTATCAATAATATCAAACTGTAAATAAATAAAAAAACTGCAAGAGTGTATTTGAGTTAGTTAGCTAGCTGGCTTAACTCGCTATCATTCCATGTAAAATTATGATTAAGGCCGGTTCTGTAGCTGTATGTGTTTATTAGTTATCTGAAGTATTCGAATATCACGGAAGCTGCAGCAAAACGACCATTAGTTTCGTGTCTTTATTTAAAATTTGTTAGTGGCCAAATTTAATTAAAACCGGTCGACGACCACCGTTAGCATTGAACGTACGCCTTGTGGTGGTCTAACAAGTGGCGTTGTGGTGTAACTGGATCTTTAATGGATTATAGCAGTCCTCATAGTTCGAGGCAATGGGTATTAAACGCAAGGCTGAATTTCGTAAATAGGCTACAATAGCTGTACCATGGAGCTTGTCAGTGCGATTTGAAACTAACCCATGTGGACGTAGTTTTAGATTTATGTTAACACAAATTACTTACACAGAGGCAACAGAAAAACACAACTTTTGCAACCATTGTTATCGGTGTTGCTGTTTCTATAAAAATGTCTTTCCATGGTTCAGTGACCCCTCTCGACGCCCCCCCCCCCACCAAAACGCAAACAAACCAAAAAACAAATTATTGCTGCCTGTGGAGCAAAGAATCAGGAGGCCACTGAGTTGGATGTGATCTGGGGGCAGTGCAGCATTGGCATTCAGGCAGAAACAAAATGTACTTGAAGTCTCTGACATTCCAGCATGGGTTAAAAAAAATAAATAAAAATGATGCCACGCTGTGCCAGTTCTTTAAATAAACCCATTAAAAGCAACTGCTTTGTTTTCATTCAAATGTCGTATGAATCACATTTTTGTTTCTGCCAGGATGAATAGCTGTGCTTTCACAAAATGCCCAATTACTGTACCAACTCAACAGACGCTACTTTTGTGAACCCCTCTTTGTCTGGTCTAGAATGCCAGACAATAGAGGCAAATTCATGTTCTTGCACAGCACAAGTCTTCTGTGGTTTAAATGCAGTGTTTTCACAGAGGAAACAAGCGTGCTCTTCTTGGACTGTTTTAATCACACTTTGTAGATAAATGTTAAATCCAAAAATGACTCGGCGTTACCATGTACACACTTGTAAAAAATGAGTGTTTTTGGGTCAGATACAGACAGTTAAAATGTGATAAATAAAATAATAGAAGTGGAAAACTACATATGGATGCATACATTTCTAAAAAGAACATAGCTAAATGCACAAATAGAAAATGATTGTATTAGTATAAAGTGTATAAATTGAGGTTGATGGAAAGGGCATTATAATCAAGTACAGTAGTTAGTTTTCCCTTAACCTTAAAGTTCTGTTAAGTTATGATTGAATAAGTTGTACATTGAACCAACGTGTGGACTAACCCCTGAACCCAAAAAAAATTATTTTTTTTTTGCAAATTGACACAGCCCTCCAATTTTGTGAATCCTTGTCCTCCACAGGCTGAATATTTGTTCAAAAATTTCACTTTCCATCTAATCTATCTATCCAATCCAGGAACAAAACAATAAATTAGAACATTGACATAAACAATGACGTAGCAAAAAAAAAGAACAACCATATTTATAGTATAAGTGACAGAGACAACACATAAAGAAAACTGTACAGGATTGTCCACAGACCCACTTTTCCTTACCGTTCTCTGTCCCTCCCTCCATCTCATTGGTTTTGTTTCATAAGGCTGTAGGAAACGCTGAGTTTTGCAACAGCCAAAGTGCTTAAAGGCATTTTGTACATGTAATTTAAGTTGTAGAATTCATTTCACTGCAAAGAACAAATGATTTCTCAGTACCACATTACAGAGTGAGAACAAATAACCATAGATGTGGGAAAAATACACAATTAAAATCTTGTTCTCAAAGTGACAATCTTGTTCCCACTGGCAGATAATTGAGCCTCTACCAGCACTGATATCACACCTCTTTTTTCCAAAAAGTAAAAACCCTCTTTGATTACATTGACTCTTCCAGTATTTTAGTTGTCATTTTATTACTGCATAATTTTTTGAGGCTAGTCTAATAAAGACAGTTTTCAGGTTTTACATTTTTAATTAACAAAATGTATTGGCTGATGTGAACTTTGAATGGAACCTTTGAAAATTAGTAGTACTGCCAATGTTTCAGTGAATCATCTGAGTGCATTATTTTTTAATAATCACCATTTACTTAGACTTTTTGCTCCTTGTGTGTTTGCTATAGAGATGCAGTGCACCATATAGGCCTATTAGATTGGTTTCTACCTTCTACATGTTTTTAACAATCCCTGCAACATGGAAAAGCATTGTATTGCATTACTGGTCTGGCCTTTAGCCTGCTGTACTTGCTTTACTGCATGCTCTGTATTTATCACTACAGAATGTCACAGATTTGGTCTTTTGAAAAGGTTCTGTAGATACCTCAGGTTATTATAGAACTTAGAACTTAGTGTACTACACTGAAATGAATTTACTAAATATGAGAACAACATTCACAGTGGACGCTATATTTATTTATTTTTTAATGTCAACCATTCGGATTATGGAATAAAATTGGGCATAATCCCAGTAATGAAAAGAATTAGGCCTAATATAGAAAACTGTGTGCTGTACTTAATATGTATTTAATGAACTGATGAATCCTTGATCAAAGCATAAGAAAATAATCAGTCATTACATGTCATTACTGTCAGTCTGTTAAAAGTCTTTGGCATTCATATTTATTTATTAATGCTGGTAAAACTGGTCCCACACATTGCCTGCACTGATGTACAGTGTGACAGCTCATTATGTTCCATTTATGAGTAACAGCTGACATGTAGATATTCCCACTCTGTTATGTTTTATCTCATTTTTTTTTTGATTCTCAGATTCTAACACAAAACGTGACATGTTCCTTCCTCATTTTTAGAGTCAGGATTTTCATGTGGTTGGCCGAAGTTCTCTTATTATTCAAACCATATTCTCATCACAAGGACAGAAGAAGTTAAGAAAGCCATCATGTGTGACAGCAGTTTCCCTCTTTTCTCTGCTCACTCTCTTTCTGTTTTGGTTTTAAAAAGCCCCCTGGTCGAGGATTTGCTATAGCAATGATAAAAATAGTGGTTTGTGCCCATGAAGCCCATGAAGTAATTTTATTTTGAAATGTCCTTTCTAAAGCACTGCCAAATGGTGATATTTGAAGAGGCTCATATTAGGAGCACACAAACAGGCTTTAAGGCTCAAGCTCAGTGTGATCTTCACTGCAGCTTCCAGGGAGGATGTCACCATCACAGGGCACACTATAAAAAGAGCCAGAGTGCCCTGTGGGAGAGTCCATGCTGTCGACTCTCTGCCCTCTGGAGTGACGAGGTGTTTCAGTGCAATCATCTGCCAGCTGGGAAGAGGCGGTTATATTGTCACGAGACACTTTCCAACGAGGGACCCTATTTTCTGCTACTGTAATGTAAATATGCTTTTTCTCACAGCCTTGGGAAAAGGACAGGCGAAAATGCATGATCTCTGAGGGGGGGTACCATTCTGAGAGGTCTTTAAGGGGAGTATTTAAAAAAAACTTGGGTAGTTTTTTGTTTTCCGTGTTCAACCCCACTCCTTTTCTTGCAGTGCCCCCAGGGTCGTTCCTAGTTGGTGGTTCAGGTCTGCTGAAGCCTGATGTTTTCTGCATTCTCACAAACACAGGTATGTGTGTCTTCATGACCTGCCCTTGCTGATTCACACTGCCTCCATTTGCCTTTGTGCTTCCCTGTCCTTTTGTCCTGCTCTGCATAGTGCTACATACACCATGACATCTGAGAATAGGGCAGCCTTGTTTCAGGTCCCTTATTCTCTTTGAGTATCCTTGCCTTGAAGCTACTACTGATACCACGACTAGCCTCCACGCATCAGTTGACTGTTTGTCACCACAGGCAATCCTGACATTACCAGGCTAGTTAAAAATGAACATTTCCCCTGATCCCTGGGTCTACATAACACGAGGGTCAAGTAAGAAAGCTCTCAAAAAGGACACCCAGCTGTGGCAAGCAAGAATCACCTAAAGATATTATGTTGTATTTTCATTTTTATGTTTGTCACCAGTCAAGAATTTAGAATTCAGATACTGCTTTAGACCACACTTTTAACTCACAACTGAGTACAGGCAGAGATAGGAGAAGACTGGAAGCAGATCAAACATGAGGGAGTGGCTATGATGTCATCCTGGAATGGGTCAATGATGTAGGACACTATGACACCAAATACGGAAATGACCCATCTGGTCCCCACAGGATTTAACCCAAGCTTCTCACTGAACCATTTGCTGTCAACTTCCCCAGTCCCTCCCTCACTTCCAACCAAAGCACCACTACACCCCCATAGCCTATAGCACCCCGGGCTCCTGTTGAAAGGAGGAATGGGATTCAGGGAGGAAATTAATTGAGGGGCTGATAAAGACGATTATCTTTTCCCCTTCAACTTGTGGGACTTCCAGAAATGCATCCCTTTACAATACCCATCACCTCCTGTGGATAATACTACCCTACTCTACCCTATTCTCTTAGCTGTAGGGGTTCTCCAGCATATAACAGTAGCGCTCAAAGTTATCCAGCAGGTACTTGGGGGCATACATGTGCTCCTTAGGGTCTGATGGGGGGTACTCCTGCACTGACCCGTCGAACCAACCGCCAGTCCGGATCAGCTGCTTAATATAGTTAATGTCACGTTTGTCCTCATAGTCCCCCCAGCGGGGGAAGTCCCCATTCTGGGCTGAGATGAGCTTGAGGTGGATACCCTCAGGCCTGAAACACCAGGAGCAGTGCCAGCCGGCAAAGTGGAAGGGGCTTCCGATGGACCATTGCACCAGGATGTGACCCGTGTCATTCTCATACCGTCGGAAGCCTGGCATGGTATAGTACTCCCTCCTTCGCAGCTTGATACCATCATTTTCATAGACAGCATTCAGCATGCCCACCGTGCACCCGGACACCACCTCCAGGGAGCCCAGCTGCTTCCAGAAGAATCCATAGAGGGACTTGCGCATGTGAATGGCAAAAGGCTCTGTCCAGCCATTGAAAAGCTTGAGGAAGAGGACCCCCTCTTGGGCAGGGATCTCATCAGCATCATTGATGATGAAGATGTCATCGGGCCGTACCCCTCGCGCCCGGGACATCCCATTGCGAGTCAGAAAGGTGCGCAGGTAGTCATCAGCAATCCAGCCATCCTGCCGTCCACCCTCAGGGAAGTGATCTAGGAGTACATAAAGTATCTTGTGCTGCACATAGTCATAGGTCCCGTTAAGGAGGAGCTGGAGGAATTGCAGTGATCGGGACTCGCCATAAGCTGTGAAGTTGGACTCACACACAAGGAAGAGGTCCACGGCTTGGGCCAGCTCATGAAAACGGGCGTGGAGGAGGTCGAACTCGTGGTTGACATTGATAGCATTGATAACCCTGCGGGGCACCTCCCTGGGGGTCAGCCTGTCCTTAGTGGGCAAATTGGAGTGCTGCACCATGGTGGGGATGCCACAGTAAGGGCCATGCCAGCCCTGTCGGCAAACGCACCTCACCAGTCTCCTGCCCCGCTGGGGCCTAGCCCGAGGCGAGTGGGCGGTGTTCTGGTGCTGTAAGATCCTGCGCTGGCCTGCTAACCTTGCACCTTCTCTCACTACACTGTCCTTCGGGGTGGCCATCTCTGTCCCCTGCCTGAAACACAGGGCTCCAGCTTTGGTGCGCACAAAGTAGGGTGTGGTGTCATCGTGGAGCTGGAAGCTGTGCCGGTGGAGGTCCCTTAGTGTCCCCATGGGGTCTGGGAGAGCGAACATCTGAGGACTCTTCCTCACTGCTGCATCCTTCCTGTTTTGGTAATTGGGCCGTACTCCATCGCGAGGGCTGGGATACCAGGCAATCAAATCCTTAGGTAGAAAAAAGAATACATCAACAGACATTGAACTGCTGCTATCTACCTGTAATAACACAACACTCCTTGGAACCCCCACATATCTCATCTTGATTACCTGCCCTGAACCACCTCTCCCTGGATTCATTCACATTCATTGACCCATATTAGGAAGAAGACTGCAACTCACCTTGTCCATCTCCCTGTCCAGCTCCATGCTGTCTTGTGCCTCATTATCAGACAGCCTCATGGCTAGGGCTGGACCCCCTTCCAGTAGGGCACTAGATAGTGGGGTGGTCCTCTCCTTCCAGAACATACCAGCCACCATGATGAAGGATTTGATCTTGGGATAGGGGGCAGAGAGTTCCCTCAGCAGGGAGACGTAGTGCAGGGCCTTGTAGTAGTGCAGGAAGGAGATGACGCACAGGCCCACTGTGCAAAACAAGAACACTTTGTGCCGTCGCATTTTCATCCTGCAGGGGGAGACAGAGAGCAAAGTTTCCCATTGGATGCTCTCACCAGCATTATTGTATTAAGAAACAAGTGTTTACAGAAGGGTTGACCCAAAAAAAGGAACACTGCCAACATTAGCGAGAGGGATTGGATTATTCAATTATTCAATCACGTTCAATCAGCTGTCACATCAAAGTTTCCCTTTAAATAACTCTGGAATTGTTTTGGGACATTTAGCACCAGTCATCCATGGGGAGATTACTGAGAGCTAAACCTCACATTGCATGCCACATTTGCTATTACTCGAGTGAAAAATTGGTTGATTTTTCCTCTTATCAAAAAGCTAATAACATTAATAATTCATTAATAATCATTGTAAAGTATTTCACATTTAAACTAAGTATGTAGGCCTATTACTCCTCAAAATGAACAGGTGCTTCATTATTACAATGGAAACACAAATGTGAATGTGGGTCCTGTTCGTATCAGTAATTATGCGATATCATATGCATTCTCTGTTGTGATGGTGCCATTGGGAAAAATATGGCCGTGTTAGAGAGATAGGGAAGAGGGGCAGAAGAGGGACAAAGCGAGTATGAAACATAGAGAGGGAGATAGATGGTGAGGGAGATTACGTGATACTTAGTGTGTGTATCATGACATGATGACGGACCGGACTATGGTTTTCAATGAATTCGACTAACCCAAGTTGATTAAAAATGGCTTAATCTGTGTTTTTCTGCATTGCTGTGGATTCTCTCACACACTGTGACTGGCCCACTTGTCTCCATCTCAATTGTCTACATTCCAAAGCTTCTCATAATGGTCTACCTTGTTCCCGTTTAGTGCAGGACACTCATTTGAGACACTGCTGTCAGCAGACCTTTTGTGCTTCCTTAATGCAGCTTTTGGCTACAACTGTAAACACAGGTGGGGAGGGGCTGGATGGGAGACAGCGCGGTCTCTGTACCATCCTGTTTTCTCATAATCTCTTTCTCTTTTCGATCTCTTCTATCTCTTTCTCTGGATCTATTTCTCTCTGAAAAAAGCAACTGGTCCAAAGCTGAACAGAAACACCCATTTTAACCTCAGCTTTACAGTGAATAGTACAGTACAGCTTTACTCATAGGACAGACTGTCTCTTCCTTTCTAAAAAAAAATCTCCAGGAGGGTGAAGACACATTTCTGCTACCAGAACCAAAACCAGCCAGAACAGTTCACCCCCACTAATAAAATCTAGGTAATAACTGTAAGCCCGTCCTGCTGCAGTGTCAGATTTGTGGGGTGCAGACTAATGCTTGTATGCTTACGGAAGAACAGTCCACCAGTTGAGCTATGCAGTCACAACAGTGGAGGACCATGCAGCTGGCAACAGGCTGACTCCAAGGTCCCTATTGACCAGAGGGGTTGCTAATGAGTATAGGATAGCAAATTCTGTACTGAAAACCGTCCCTCTTCAATTGACAGTTGCTGATTATGAGTGGCTGGGCAGGACTCAATCTCAGGATTTCATCCTTAGCGTCGCTGGTGCAGATGGACACGCGTGAGCCCAAAGCACAGTGCTTTTTCAGTAAAAATTCCACAACTTGGCCAATGTCCACTGAAGCCAGGATAGAATGGTGTAAATGACTGCTCGATCTAGCAAAGGGTAACAGTTGGGGTTTAACAGAGACTGTTCTTTTACTGGTGGCCAAAGGAAAGTTTATATCAAATGGCCCTTTTACTCTTCCAGCAAACTATGAAAAACATTTTTGCTGGCTAATCTTGGGACATAAGTGCTCTTAGAAGCCTAAGCAGATATTTGGCCAAGAGTAAATATTAACCTTTCTTCTCTTTGTGCTGGAAGACTTCCGCAATAGTTTAAATGTCGTGAACACCAAACTCTTTCATTCGTACAGAACAGTGTATCAGAATTCTATATTTTACTCAAAATTGAATCAATTAATTTTGTGTCTAAAACCCTTTTTTTTTTTTACAGCAGCATTATCGGCATTGCAGAGCATTTCCTTTGGCATAGGCAAACCCGTACAACAATGCTCTTTTATCTTTGATAAGATAAAAGCATGTTTTGATCCGTTACTAGGCATGGCTCTTGCTGTTTGGGGTGGGGGGGGGGGGTTACTCTTGGTTACAAGGTATATATACTGTATATATGTGTGCCATCCACTATGCTAAAATATCTGGGCTATACTGTAGCGCCCTTTATTGTAATACTGGTGATATCTTTCAAATTCACCATTTTATTTTATGTCAAAATGTAGTCTGGACTTCCTTGCCCTCTGGAATGGTTTTCATTTGTATATAAAGTTCTTTCACAAAATGCTTCTCATTTTGATAATTACTAATGCATGCAGACATGCATTCTAAACTGACTTGTTTTTCATATTTAGGCAAATAGCATCTAACTTCTGTGCATTCTCGGAATACTCCACAATTCTTGAATAAAAGTTGAATTCCTGATTCCAGTGGGTCACTTTCACAACAAGACCACACGACAACACCTGATCAGTGAGAAATGTACATATTTTCAAACTTGTTGTTTTAAACAAGTAAAAGGAGTGTCTTGTAAAAGAGGCTTATGTTTCAAGGCAATCCCTGGAGTAAATAAAGGAAATAGAAAGTTAAATATAAATATGAATGTATTTAGTCTGTGAATCTGTTCCCTAGGTGCTGTAATTTGGTGTGATGGTGTCATCCCAACTACTCAAACATTACAGAGTAGTTAGTAACTGATTAGCTTGTATTTTCTGTACACCTATGCACATATTTGTTCACTTGCTGCCTTGCTGTACCCTTACTATAACTATGGATACGGTTAAATTTTCACCATCGGAGATGGTGGCAGTGGAGGGCCACTGATACACCTGGTTGATCACCCGCCCCCCCGCCCACCCCCCAACTCTCTCACCTGTGCCTTTTCCTCTTTTGCCTCCGTGGCGGTTTTCCTAAGGCCAACTTCATTTGTGCCTAAGACCTACTCCACTCTGGCTTTTCTCGCTGCCACAGGGAATGTGGATCTCACCTGACAATGCATCTCCCACGGTTGATCTCTCAACCAATCGCTTTTGCACTGTGCAGAATATGATGCCTCTCTCTCTCTCTCTCTCTCTCTTTCCCTCTCCCTCTCTCTCTCTCTAACCCTCGGGAGGGTTGGGTTTGGGTGAGAGATGATCAGCTTTCCTCCTGTTCTTGACTATTTCAGACCCTCCCTATCTGTACACCCCCTCCACATTATTGTTTGACTTTCTTTTCAAGCTGCCACACACCCTGTAAATCTCCATCTTCCTTGAAATGTTATTGATTAACTCACCCCGTCGCATTCTTATTGGTGGGGAGAAAGTATCTGTGTTCCCACTGCCAACCAAGTAAGTGTGATTAAACCCTCTATGCGTTCATTCCTGCAGTGGCTGGGAGCCGTTTAATAGGCCAGGGAGGGTATCAGTTGCCAGGCCCGTCCTTGTCTTATTGTAGTCAGTGACCCCTCGATCCATGGGTCGGGTGCCTGAAGCCTGCCTGTATCTGCAATGCGTGCAATACTCTTACAATGCAGTGACTACACAGCAGTCACCCAGTGGGGCTGCTGGCTGCAGTTGGCACTAGAATGGTCCAAATTTGATAACAAGACGTTATCTGAAAAGAAATACCTGTGCCTGCAATGGGACACAGAAAGTACAGAGCAGTTACAACTGGCATCAACATGAATGCTGGCTTGTTCTGAATGTTGGCATTCTCTCTCTCTCTCTCTCCCCCCCCCCCCCCCCCCCACACACACACACATTCCTGGCTTTTGTTCAGCCGAATTCAGTTAAGGTAGCTCACTCAGGTGTACAGACTTGTAACTGGTTTGGCCTGCTTATTGCCAAGTGCCCTAAGCACTCCTAGGTGGCGCACCCGTTCGAAGCCAAGTCAAGGTGACCAGAAGCTGAAAATTGTTTTATGCTAATTTGTGCACATTGTTCACAGGTGGGTGGAAGGGTGCATGTTAATCTCTGTCACCTTCACTAACCTACCTGTACTATTAGCCTGACCAAGTTGACTGGAATGTGCTTTGCAGATAAACCCATATTCAGTCACTTCTGATGAATTGTGTTCTTTGGGTGGGAGAGGCAGCAATTCAGGAGAATTTAGTCATTGACCTCTGCTGTTGTGCTTGCTAAAACTTGCTAGAACCAGTCATATTGCAGGATTTTAAAAAATTCTTTATTTTTCGAAGGAGTTTGAGCAATACATAAGCATTGGTCTATATACAGATATATGAAAGGACGAAATACATTATTAAACTTTCAGATGAAGCACCCTTGTATATTATAGACACATCCAGAATCCCCTTTATATCCAAATACACAAACATCTATACACCTCTATCCTCATTCTCTTTCTTTTACCTTTTCACATGAAACCTATGTCCCATACATTCCTATTAGCTCCTTTTTTGTTTTAAGAGTATTTTTCTGTAAATGTAACTTTAAAGAACCATATCTTTCATTTTTCCTAAAGCTTTATTATTGGTCTTATTTGTCAGAAAAATGCACAGTAAGACGCACAAGTCACCATAAATGCTCTGAAGCTCCATGTCATAAATAGCATTCAGTAACTCCAAAGGCCCTAGGTTCTTCTCAAATGTAGCATTGTATACCGATTTTATGCGATTAATCTGCCTTTCGAGACAATCTGTCAAAATCATCTTCGTATTTTGCAGACAGCTCCTTAACGTTATAATTCATGTGGTCAGTGACCTTACGTTTACGTTAGCTAATTGAACCTGAATTTCCAAGCAGGGCTCAATAGTTAAGATTAAAATTTTTTTAATTATCTAGCTTTTAAAAAAAATTTAGCTTGCTGGTAGCTAACCACTTAAAGTAAATAGCCTATACAGTAGTATTGTAGCCTACAGTAGTAGCCTACTGTACATGACAAGGACCACATGTTGAGAGATTGTTAGCCTAACTAAAGTGGCAAACGTAGCAACAACAATGTCCCACCTTGCTCCTTTTATGCCTCAGCATGTCTGTCTTGTTTAAGAAATTTAGCCATTTTCTCTCTTGCCTGTATAATGTCATCTTTTTTTCTCTTTTCTTTTCGCTTTTGAGCGCCAGATTTGTGAGTAGACATTTTGACAGCTAGATTTGGACGAATTAACATAGGACTACCCTTAAGACCAAACCATTTTGCAATATAATAGGGGGGACATGTTTAGGCTACATATTGTAGAATGAAGATAAATGATTTGACGGCAAGCAACATGTATTCAAAGCAAATAATGCGAACATTTTCTGAAAACATATACATTTTTCTAAATATTCCACCAATCAATGGCCAACATTTATGAGTGAGGATCACTCTCTCTCCTGGGCCTCCCCCAGGAGTGGGTCCGGAACAACTTCCCCGGTTGTCCCCCCCGGACGCCGGGCCTGCTCTGGAGAGCTTTTTCAATAAAAATTAACATCCAGCCAAAATGAGGCACTTGTAAACAAGCTGTGTGGTTTGGAATCCACAACCATACAATACAAAATTAAGCGCGTCGTTAAAATCAGTTCATTAGGCTCGTTCAGCTATGCCAGCAACGGTGATAAATTGAAGCATGAGACAATAAGAGATAAAATTAAATACTCAAAGAGCCAGTCTTTCTAAAACAAAAGAAATTTAACTAGGGTTTGCAGCTGCGTTATAGGCTAACTCTTAAGGGGTTCTCTCAACATATTAAATGTGTAATTATGTTAAAATATGAAAAGGTGTGAATGACTTTCAGCCAGTAACTATGGTAGGATAGTGCATGCGTGTGTGTGTTTCTTTTTTATATATTTTTGGTTCATGTTGCTTCTGTTCTGGGTGCTTTTTCACTAATGATACTTTTTTTGCATTTCATTATTGACCAAAGCAGTTGAAGATGCTTGGGGGGGGGAATCAGAGCTGGGAACAGAAACCTACTCTTTCGCACCAAACACCAGCGACATTACACTGGTGAAAAGGCAGGGCACGAATCTCCTGTCACAATGCTTTCCCCTTGTCATCAGTCATCCATGTCTTACAGGCGTGATCACGATGACACAATCCCCTTTAAATTGGGCGGCTGTGCCTTACAGGCTTGATCCAGTCACCACCCTCCCCTTTAACATCCCACGCCTGACAGCCACGCTGCTGCCGGCGGGGCTTGGAACGGGTGCAGATTTGGGAACTGAACCCTTGTCACACGCTCAGGTTACTGTGTCGCTAAAAAGGCAGGGCCTCAGGGTCACACTGACTGGCAGGCAGCTCACTGCAGTGTGCTAAAGACACACTGAACTACAAGACACATTCTGCGACAAGACACACAAAACAGCTTTTTTGCAGCTTCAATTGCTGTACAAAGAGCAATGACATACTATTGATAGAGGTAGTAATAGATATTATTTATTTATATATATATATATATACACATGTCAGCAGATGCAAAAATTTTAATTATAGATATTGGTCAGCCAATATGGCAACCAATATGGCAACCGATTATTGTTTCTGTATTTGAACTTCTAGTGTGTCTTCCTTGCACAGGGTGATGGCTGGAAAAAAACATAAGGCTACAACAACATAATTAAAATGGCCTATATTTGTAAAAAAACACAATATTAGTATTAATTATACTATTATTAAACTGTTATTATATACTAACAATAAACCTCAAAGACGTCAAACAATGAGCTCAGTGACTTCATCCAGAGACATTTTGAAAACGATTTTTAAACAATTCTCATTAATAGCCTATCAATATTGAACAGCAGTTAATAATCAAACCGAATAGGCCTATTTACTGGTTACTATACAAAACAAGCAATTAAGTGAATAACAAGGTTCTGAGGGCATGCTGTCTTATACAGACACAAAGTACAAATACTTTTAAATGACACAATTACCAACATTGCACCTTTGAATGTTTAAATGTTTTAAATGGAATCGAAGTAAAATCTTGGAATTTTAAATGTAATGTATAAAACATATTTAAAAATGGCCTAACTTATGAAAAACAAACTGTATTTATGCTTCAAATTGCTGGTTAGTATAAGCAACACATTGTTTTGTCAACATTTTGAGGCTTGCCTCTTTCCATTTAAAATAAAATCAAAATGCACTGTACATGTAAGTGGTTTTTAAACTCTTTCATTTGAAAATTGTTAACGCAGTGCATGCTTGTTACATAAACTAATAATTCGAATTTTAATTTTAGCCCATGACAATTTAAACGAGTTAAAGACATAAAGTAAAATCAATTTTACAAATTAAGTATATATTATTAGATAGCCTTGGCTAATGTTAAGAGTAACTTATTTAGATTCAGTGTATTTTGTCACCAAATTATAGTAGGCTATTGGGCCTTTTAATTGAAACATTTTAATTATATTTTTTATATTTTGAATAGAAAACTACTTGACAACAACATTCATTCAATACATTTAATGATTAAGTAACTTATTATATCAGCACCAGTTCCTCCCTCCCCATTCTCTCTGGCGCATTGTGTGATGCTGCGATGACAACCAGCAATTCAACTTCAAACAGACATATAACAAAGAGTGTCAATTTGTGTGCTGCCCACTCGCTTCATCCTCTAATGTATTTGGCCTGTGCATTTGGGTGCAGCTTCAATCAGTATAATGACGGAAGAAGATAATCACATCACCCCGGTGTCAATGCGTTTGTGCAGTAATCGGTACCTGCCAGAAATGTAAATGTAAATTCCCCAACATTAGTGCGAACAGATAGGAAGGGATTGAAAGACTAAAAGAGAGCTACAGAGAGATCCCTGCTGCGGATATGTGGAGGAATTGTGGAGACCTGGCCTGGTTCTCAGCCCAGTCCCTTACCCTTTTGTGTCAGAGTTCCATCAGTCAGTGGGCATGTAGCTCTGAGCTGGGCTGACCTGCTGTGCCTGCGTGTGACGAGACAGGGGGGTGCACACGTGTGATGGGGCAGGGGGTGCACGCGTGTGATGGGGCAGGGGGTGCGCGCCTTCTCAGCTGAGTCCACATCGGGCCTCAGATAGCTCCATCATTGTCTGTACATGTGTACTTGCTCTTTGCCGGTGTTTGGTCTGTGTCCGCACCAGTCTCCGACACCGCTTGACCCGCTGGGTCACGGATTGAGAGGAGCGGTTGCCAAACCCACCCGCCCCCTCGCCCAGGTCAGCCCACCTTGCCCAGCATGAAGGGTCCTCAGGCCGGCTTTGTGGACTCGTGGCTGGGCATCGGGGCGGGGAATGCACACCAGCGCACAGGCAGTGCTCTCAAACCCATCTGCCTCTGAGACCCAAGTACACAAGAGTAGGCCTTTACACAATAGGCCCTATTCTCCCAGTCAGACCCACTCCCAGCTCTCAAATATCACGCTCTTTCTGACTTCTTTCTGAATTCTCAGTACTCACAAAAGCCTCCTTCTCTAGCCCACAGGCAACAGGAAAACTCTCTCCCCCCTCCAACACCCCTCAAAACATACCCCTTCTCCACCCTGACTTTCTCTCATCTTGTTCAAGCGTAGCCTCTTTTCCTGCCCTGTCCCTCTATCTTTCTCACACACACACTCACGCACAGATGGACACACCTGATCTCCTAATGATATACGCTGTTGACAGAGGTGGAGAAGGTCAAACCCATCCAGTTCCAGGAAAAAATGTCCAACTCCCCCCCCCACACACTCATATTGCTGAGTAAAAAGCCACAGTGCATGGATATGTACTGACTCCTCCCCTCATATTTGCTGAAACAACGGGCAAAAGCAAGCTGGGGCAAAAAGGGGGACATTTTTTAAGGAATGGGATTGTGCAGCAGGGCCCAGCAGTGACCGGTTTTTGCCCCAGCTTCTCAGCCTGCCCGAGGGGTTTTTAAGGATATTCAGGGCCATTATGCCGAACAGTTATTAACGCTCTAGTAACAAGGCCTGATAGCTATCATTTGAAAATGGAAATGTATTTTGGATTCAGTTGCGTAGAAAAAAAATTTGATTTGCAAATTCACTCTCAAAGAATGCACTGTTGCAAAAATGAAGTAAACAGACTGAATCAAGTGGTAAATACAAAAGAAACGCGTAAATACTTTGCCGTTCCAACCAATTGGGTTTTTATATTCTAATGGAAGAACCCAGCATTCCATTGAATGTGTGTAGAGATATAGATTGCTGATGGGACCAGGTTTTACAGTGCCATGCTACCAGCATTTCTGCTAAATGAAAGTCAGTGTGTCGACAATGGCGTTTTTGTTTTTCAGGCTCACAGGATAGCGCTCTAACAGACCGCCAGTGTGCTGTGCTTCATGGTAAATGACTCATAACTGACTAATCCTCTGATATTTGCTTAGCGTGTTAATGTGTAACACACAACAAAGCAGGTCCCCTGATACACCGCCAACCACTTGTATGTGCTTGGTTGCTGTGACATCAAATAGCAGAGACTTTTGAGCCAATGACACACTTGACGGGCACATTGGTGAGCTTAACTCCATAAAGACAAATTCACCAAACCTCATAAGCATTTATTCAAAGACACACACACACACACACACACACATACGCATCAAGCAACATGCACACACATGTGCATGAGAACCTTGTCACACACACTAAACTAAATGCAAGGATTTGAACATCATGTTTGACAAGCTGAACTTCAATCAACACTCAGAAAAAGCTAAACTGAAAGACCATTAGGCATCTCTTTCACACCTGTACACTGGCTTAGAGGAAGGAATTGGCCTCATGAGTCACTGAGCTCATTAAATCTCATTGAACCTGTCTTCGCTGGCACTGGAGCCAGAGTGCTCTCCAAGCAGAATCACGCTGATTCACCCACTGGCCCACAACAGACACCGTTGAAAGTAGATTCTTATATATGTTAAATGCAAAACATTTACTTTTTTAAAATGTTTTTTTTAAATACAAAAGTATTTAGTATTTTTGTTGTTTTGCCACTGTAATTGAAATATACCAATGAGTATGAGGTTGAAGTGCAATGTCAGATTTTTTTGAGGGTAGTTACATCCATATCAGGTAATCTGTGTAGGAATTACAGCCCTTTTTATAGATAGCTCCATGAATTTATGGGAGCGAAATTAATTGGACAATTGACACGGAGACTGTGGTGCCCTCTGCTTGCATAGTTTAGTGGTTAAGGATTTCAGAAAGTGTAGGGCTCGCAAACTATCATGGTGCCCGAAACGATTTTTGAAATAATGTAGCTTTGTTTACTTAAGGTTGAATATTTTATGACAACCAAGATCCACATGATTCAAATCATCACATAATTAACAATCACTGTGCAATTCAGAAAGGTTTTTGGAGAATGAATCAGGTAAATATGCTAAACTTTTTTTCATAAGCTATCTGCTCAGACCTACCTTGAAAGTGATGTGTGTATGTCTTGAAAAGTTATGGAATATCCTGAAGAATATAGAATGACCAGAGGAGAGCTGAATGAAAAACTGAATGACTTCTTGTTGCACTATGAATTTACGACGACACTGTATCTTACCTACACAACTGGCTCACTGTCAGCTGAAATAACCTTTTTCTTCTACTTCTTCATCTAAACTTAATCATGGGAGGGATTTGAACTGACCTCCCACAGGGGATCACCCTCCACATGGCGTCTGCTCCCCGCCACCACTCCGGCTGACGTCAAAAGCTCCCTCTTTGCGTTGGCACGGGTTGACGATGAACAAGAGCCTAGATCCCAGCGCTGTGCAAAGCAAGTGGGATCACACCCGCCCGCACAAAACCCAACCCTCCGGCTCCAGGCTGTATCTGGCAGGGTGGCCAAGTTAGTCTGTGACCTTTCAAGAATGAATCCAAGCCAGGAACCCACACGGTGAACACAAAATAAGTTAAATGTCTAGTGATGGAGAGTGGCTACTGTGCGCTCCTTCTTCCTCGCAGCCTGGTGCGATCACGCCCTGCTTTCAGCCCCAGCTCCTCCGCTGTCCTTTCCCACCTCCGTTTCTCACGCCTTTCTGCTCACATGCAGGACTGCGCTCTGCAAAAGGGCGGTAAACCGATCCGCTGCAATTGTGAGCACATCCTGAGGCTCAGCCTTTCTTTCGGGGAGCCAGGGCCTTTGTGCCATCAGAAAGCGCCCGGCGAGAATGCGTCAGATGCAGCACTTCTGGGAGGGGTAAAAGAAATGTATCTTTCTCTCCCTCTCTCTGTCTGTCTCTCCCTTGTTCACACCCACACACACACACAAATCTTACACGTGAGGTGGTGTAGCTCCTCCGTTGTAGGGTTATGCAAAAAGTCCGGTCATGACTTATTGCGAATGCCGTTTGTGTGTCTTCCTCGTTTCCTTTAAACAAAGGTGAACTGAACACGGCCATCTCTGCCCTTTATGAAGTGAAGTGGAGACAATCAGAGAGATCCAAACTCTTAAGCTCCTTGTGTGAGCGCACAGCCCGAGCACAGGCCCCTGAAGGAAAAGGTGCGCTACAAAATTAAGGGCCGGGCCTTCGGAACTGCCATGAGAGATGGATCAGAAGGACTACTTATTTAGCGTGCAGTAAGACAACAAACAACTGTGATTCGCTCGAGGAAGGAGAATGGTGCCCTGGCGATGCATGGAGTATTTGGTGACAGTTTCTATGAATGGTCCTCTGAAAAAGCTATGTAAATCCTTCATAAATACTTCATAGACAATCAAAAATGCTTATGTGAATAGCAGCTAATAGGAATATGGGGTGTGTCACTTGCTCCATCAGTAACACACCATGTGCCCATTTGCAGTTATGGATAGAAGCGTTTGTGAATATATCTGTAGCGCTCATACAGGTGTTACCTAGTGCTTACGAAGGTTAATATAGCTTTAAAGGTACGCAATTCCTAGAAAGTGTCACGGAGATCATTTGAAGGCTGATGTGAAATGGAGAGGAAGGGCGGGCCTGCCAAAATTCTGAGAAAGGAACCGCAGACTCGGAACAGCATGTTTGGGAGATCACTTTCCGCAGGGCGCCCGCCGTCACAGGCATCGGTCCGCCTGGGCAACTCCCCAGAAGATGACACCTTTACGGCATCTTTAATCTCAGGCGAGCTGCCAGGCGGTGAACTGGGTCAGCCGGCTCCGGCTCCAGGGGCACGCACGGGCACGCACGGGCACGCACGGGCACAAGAGGCGGGCACCTCTGCCTGGTGCGTGGCCTCTGCTCTGCATGCAGCCGAGAGGGAGCAGTATACGCCTGATCCACACGCACACGCACAGGCGCGCGTACAGACACAGACGCACACACACACACACACACAGATGCACATGCACTCATGCACACACAAACACAAGCACCAGAGGGTTCTGGATTGCAAACGCATTAGCTTGCACGCATCAGTGCACAGATACGGGCATGGGCATAGATGGAGATACACGCTACACAAAAACCCTCATCTCTTTGGATAAAAACATTTGGCAAACAACATTATCTAATTTGCTTGAATTTTCATCATAATTTTTCATATTTTGATAGAATTGTTTTCATGCTTAGTCTGAGGACAGGAGATGCATTCTAATCAATTGATTTGTTAGAACAGTAATCGATTAACCGACAATTTAATCAAACTAGACATGATTTTTTTTTCTGAATGAATGGAAAACATTCACAAGTGAACGGTGTATCATGGTAGAGTGTGAGAAGTAAGATTTAATATGACCAGTTTATACCTGTCGGAGTTGGTTGTGCGAAACTCTGGAACCAGATGCAGGCAATAGTACATTTCAGAAATAAGCTGGTCCATCACAAAACAGGCTAATCCATCAGAAGTCATAACACATACAGTCTGTTTCTGGGGACAGGGCCAACCAGAGCTGGTGGTTTGCGGATTAAAAAACTATTTTGGCAGACAACATGGAATAATAAACATACCGGAAGCCTTAGCTCTGACACACAAAGGAATCTGTGCATGTGTATGTGTGTACACGAGAGTAAATTAAAAATAGATTATGGGTACTACAGAGGAAGCCACAGACATCAACAAGAAAACATTTCTCGCACAATCTCAATGCTTTGGTATCTTTTACAATGCCTGTCATCCAGCTGAAATGGAGATGTGGAAGTATCCCTCTGCGGAACAATGGGAACTGAGAAAGAATGATTAATTTATTTACTATCTTATTCAAAGGATGGCACCTTCTACAGCCCCTTCAGTGCCCCCCATGGATTTCAGTTCAGTTCAGAGAGAATAGCGCCACTCTGTTGGCCCACCAACACTTCAAGTAAGTAGCAACAACAACTTCGTTTTCCCAAGTCTGCCATCCAAGCACTATGCAATCCCAGACCTGCCTTCAGCGGTTTACCATGACTAGGGTTCTGTAGGTATGGGCTGCTGGCAAGGCCGTAAGGCTACAAGACGCATGATTGTTTTAGCCCAAACAACAGCCCTTACCATGGCCTTCACAATTTTCCATAATAGCAGGTCTTCGAAATTGTATCTCTCTTCTAAAAGTGCAATATAAATGTAATTAATAATAATCTATCAGGCATTCAGGAGAAAGAACAACTGCTTCTCAGAAAACACCTACAAGCTGTGAGTCATGTTTCAAGCAAGTCAGAAAAAAAAAAAAGACTTAATTTTTTTCTTGAACAAAAACTCACAATGGACATATGGGCCCATCTACGAACGGTGTCAGATACACCCCGGGAAAAACTCTTGTACTGTGTTCTAGACAGTGCCCCAAAGGTCAGCGAGGGAGGTTTCAGATTTTGCTACTGCACAACCTGCTGACCACTGCCGTCTGGCACAGAGAACTGCTTCATGCTAGCCTGCTCCTCCTCTCTTTCCCTCCCAATAATGTTTCGGCACTTTTAAACCTGTGATATATGTGTCTTTTGTCACCCTAGTTTTCTGAAATATTATCTCAAGTTTCTCAAGGACAGTCTGAGGCTGTGAGTCATCGATGTGTATAAATCGACGCCTCCCTGTAGCTTAACCACCATGCAGTGACACGCAAATGCAGCGGCTTGTGTCTGTCAGCAGGGGATGCGTGAGATTTCTGAGCAATTCTGCAAGAAGTAATAGCAATAATAATTGAATTTATAAAAAAATAGATAACCATAACCAGAGCTCTACAATTGAAAGCAGAAGTCAAGTCTGTACATCACTGCACATAGATCAGTGGCTTCAACAAGGCCACTGATCTATGAAACAGCCACACTCAAATATCACGGTGATGCATATGGGCCTACTGCTGGCTGTGACAGCTTTTTTATTTTTATTTTTATTTTTAAATACCTTCATAACATCTATGACATCACCGTAGCGCCTCCGCAATTAATATATATGGACATAGCCCTATTCATATTCGAATTTAATCCAGTCTCGTGAATTTTACATTTATATTACGGATACAGTGTTATGTATTTTTTCTATGATGGGCTTTGTAACACAACGTAGGACCTCGTGTGGGGGAATGTTCAAGTTGCTTTTTAAAAATTGGACAAGACACCACTTACACCATTTACATGCGTTGACCATGGAAAACCACCTACGATTGAATGACAATAATATTTTATGAAAAAAAATATATATGAACAATTTCAACAGGCCATTCCGTTCAGAAAATTCTAACTTTTAAAATACCGCGAAATTACACTCGTGTTATTACCCTAGTGCAGCGCACACTACATGATGTTTGGTTAGTCAATGTGTTTTCCCTTTACCCCGGCGTTTAACGGGGAATTTCTCGTATATCATCCCCACTACATAAAGCCAATAATTGTCTGGAATGCGTCCAAATAACGTCCAGTCACAACCTAAATTCTCACTCGAACGAAGTGGGATTGATCTTGAGGAGCGCTATGGTTTGAAGACATGAAAATGAGTGTATGGTGAGGGTAGGCAGTTCACATTGTAGGATAGGCTACAGTGCACGGCGTCTTCAGCAACATTGTTTACATTTCTACGACGTCGTCTTTAGAAATATGTAACAGAACTCAGTTACAGTTACAATTAAATTAGAGGTTCAGTTCTCTATTTACTCGAAAAGGTTACGGCCCTAATTAGTCTCGCCGACGCACAGACAAACAATAAACGCAATCGCAATTCAGATTCCCCGTACTTCTGATGAAAACGGCGCTTACCCATCGCATATGGTTGATGTACCAGAAGTTCATTAGAGAGAAGTCGATCTCGCCACCGCCGCGTGAAAAAACACAGTTTCTGACATTCCGTGCTTTGGCGTTTCACCTTTGGTTTCTTGGATGCCGGTGTCTACTCTTCCCGTCAGGAACAATTATGTGACTCTGCCCTTCCATAGTGAAGTGCTACAGGGGCGAACAAATGTTGCTTTCAAGGCGCAGAGAAGAACCAAGCACGTCAATCAATCGCATCGTCCTCCTGTCCGACTGTCCTTAGAAAAGGCGAATTCTGTGCATTAGCCAGATTACTCGTTGCCCGCGCGGTAACCAATCATAATCTGCTATAGCCTCTGATTTACAGTAGGCTATAGCCTAGGGGTGGCAGCAAGAAGGACATATACTGTCTTCATTGTGAAAGCAAAGGGTATTTCACTTGCGCCGCCTTGTCAGTCGTCGCAGCAAACGCCACACAGCGATTCTGTCGCTTTCATATTTAGCCGTCGCGGTTATTTCGCGCTCTTCAGTATCTGCAAATCAACACCTCGTCCTTCGTTTTCTGGACTGATAATGAAGTCCTGCTCCGCTCATTAAAATCCAGATCCCACTGCTCTCTCCCATATGATCCAAAGAGCAGGAAGAAAGATGGAGAGGCGTGGTGGGTTCAGCATGGGACAGCTCCTCCCCAATAACGGGTACTCATCAGAAAACGGGCGCCGGTGAACAAGCCTTTGTAGTCGAAGAGGGAAGCGCGAGGTATAGTCGTGAAACTGTTAATCGCGTTGTTAACTATGATCCAGTCGCAAAGAATGTGGCCAAACGGTTTATATTTAATAGATTTCAACCAAGAGGCAGTTCAGATGCAACGCCCTGTCTGAGAACCTGATACTGCTCTCCTCAATTTTACAGGCAATGATTTTTTTTTAAATTGAAAGGAACTAATTTGAGCTGCCCAAAAACTGAAACTTAGGTAATTAGTCCACATATACCATCATGAACAGTTAGTTTCACCTGGCAAAACAGACAAGTTCTAGAACACCTAGTGTAATTTTTTACCCAGACCTACAGAGATGTTCTGGGGGAAATCCCAGAAAATGTAACTTACCAAAGTGTCCTTGATTCATAGATAAAAACATGCTTTAAGAGTCTTGGTAGGGGGTCAAATGGGGCTTGACTCATACAAATGTGTTCAGAAGTTGGAGATACTGACTTTCAAAAGTACTGGCAGAACTCAACACCTTTGCTTAATTACTTGGACTAATGGGTCCATGCATTACTTCTGTAACAGTCATGACTGAACAGTTTATTATTATTTGATGGGAAAACATTGTGCCTGGCAAAATAAAAGACCAAATGTTTTGAAAAAGCTGAACATGTGCACAAAAGATAGATTAGAAAACAACTTTAACTTTGCGGCAAATCATCCATCAGGACAACTTATCCTCAAGAACCTCCATTGAGGATGAGAACCAAAAATGGGCAGTGCTGTACTCAAAATGGGTGTAATTATAATATGCAATCAGTAACTCACAGATTTGAACCAACAACTTTTCCTTTTGCTACACCTTTTGTTTAAACAAGTGCACGACTAACAGCTTGATGCAACTCCATCCATCCTGCGGATTCATGAAACCTCATTCTCTAATCACTAGTTTAAACAAAGCTTCACCGACATTTCTTCTTTTATTTTCAATTTGGCACCCAACATGGGGCTGTAAACATCTGATTCCCACCCTAATTTAGAATGTCCATATAACTGCTGTGGTAGCCAGGTTCATGCATGAACAACCCTGCCAATTCAAGAGTGCAGACATATGCAGTTCCCCACATGGTGTCACCAGCTGCTTCTTTTCACATCGCAACCTAAAGTTAAGCTTGCAGAGTAAAGTCAGAGGAAGACAATTCATGTGTGACTTTACCACTTTACCATTACCTGATAATCCACTGGGGGCATTAGATAGTGATGAAACACAGATCCCTAACTGACTGAAGCCTCCCAATACCCTGGGCAAAGCAACTGCCAATCGCGCATCGCCCTATGGAGCTACCAGACACAGATGGCACTGGCACAGTCCGGATTTTATCCAACACCATGGGGCTCATCCATGCACCATCACTGCATGGTGCCTTAACCGAATAAGCCACCCAGCAACACTCACCAACTTTGAAAATAAAGAAAACAGCTTGTTTATACAATTTATTCTGTACTCTGCTGGCAGGCACCATACTCACTGCACACACCACGTTATGTTAAAAAAACTGAGATAAATGCCTCCATCACACTCCGTCCATCAATACAGCGTGCTCACCATCCCACTTCCCTACAAGGAAAAAATATACATTTGGGTGGAGTGGATGGAGATACTGACAGGACAACAAATGGTCCCAGTTTAATTCAATCACACATGCACCTCTCTCTCTCTCTGCCCCCCCGTTCTCCTTCATCCTCCTCTGCCATCCATCCTAGACTTAAAATTCCAAGTACGTCCCTGCTTACCTCTTCCAATTTTGTTCGCACCAGTGAAGCATGCCCAAATCCAGGCTTGGCCTGTCCTGCTCCTGAAGAGCCACAGGACACATGCTGGTTTTCTGTTCCTACTTGTCCCTCAATTGTCTGATTACAGCAGCAGATTATGCACTTAATTTACCTCACCATGTTTCTTCAACGATTCAATTTTTTGTGCCGATTTTAAGGTGGGGGAAAAAAAAAAACCCCCAGCAGAGATACCTGTGGCTCTCCAGAGTCAGGGTTTACAACACACTCCCTCCCCCCTTCTCCCCCCCACCCCCACCCCCCCAAAAGGAAAAACCTAACCCTCCCCCTTCACCCCCTTCACTGTGGACCGAGCCCCCCCTGAGCGGCCTGGCTGTCGCAGTGGTCTGCCCCCCACAGTCTGTAGAACTGACTGAAGTCCACGTAAGGCTGCACCCTCCCGGTCTCGTCCGGCTGGGCCGCCTGGCTCCCCCGCTGCCGGAACAGGCTGCCCCCGTCCCCCGAGCTGGAGCTGGAGCTCTGCGTGTGGGTGTGGGTGGACTGCAGGGTGGCCGTCGGGCTCTGGCTGCGGGAGGGAAGGAGCAAGAGAGGGAGAGGGAAAGACAGGGCAGGGAGAAGGGGGTGTGAGAGAGGAGGGAAAGAGTTATCTTTCTTTCCGCCAGTCTGAGAAGGATATCGCACTATTGTGATGGGGACTTTACGGACTGTTGTGTTTTGGCAGGCCTACTCATGCTTCCCATTTCCGTCTCCCCATAGCAGGGCGCCTGACCCCAATCCTGAGCCCCTACTGAGCGCGTACACAAGTTTCAGACACTTCCACTTTCATTTCAAGCAAAGCAACGCTTCAGGTCTGAGTCACTGACTCTGTCTGTAGCTCTCAACATCACTGACTGGCACTCAATGTCACTGACTCTTCTGCTCTCAAGAGTCACTGACTCCTTTGTTCTCACATACTGACTCTTGTTCTCAGTATCACTGACTCTTTGGCTCTCAACATCAGTGAACTTGTTCCAGCCAAGCCGAGACAATCGTAGCATCGCTGAACACTGCATATGACATGATTACGCCTGTCTGCTGGTGCTCACTGCTGCTGGTGAAAGTGTCTACGATGTAAAACCACATTACATCAAAGCAGCTGTTGTTCAAGGACAGGCACTCAGAAACATGCTTGTTTATAACTGAAAGGGGTTTATAACTGAAATTGCACCAATCAGAGACAGAGGAAGGCACAGAGGAAGGAGAGGGACAGAAGCAGGGACCACTGTGATTATAATACAACTTGACAACAAGGAGGGAGAAAGAGAGGGAGAGAGGGGGGAGGGAGAGTGAAGCAAACAAAACTGGCAAAGACGTAAACGATTATGCCCTGAATAGATGAATCAGCTGAGACCTGACAGCGAGCCAAAATCAAAGACTGAAAGGAAACAAAAATTGAGAATCATTGCGGGTGCCAAGCAACCGAAACACACAAGCAATGAGGTGGTTTCGTCACACATTTGTTATTCAGTAGCAGATGGTTCTGGGGGGGGGGCGTGTAGTACATATAGTTATGTACATATAGTACATAAACAAAAATGAAGAACAGATATCTGAGGGTATTTGTGAAGCTAGTGCAGCAGGGTAAGAGAGCGATGGGCTGTACCTTGGCGTGGGGGTACCTTCTTCCTGCGTGGAGGTGGTGTTGGTCCCGTTGGTGAGGGTACCCTGCGAGGGCATGACCAGGGAGAGGGTGACGCTGGTTTTGCTGGTGCTCTGACTGTTGGAGTAAGGCACCGACACGGGGTAGATGCGCCCCCCTGGCCACAGAAACACAAGCACAGCAGGAAGAGGTTACCACAACAGCAGGAAGAGGTTACCACTGCAACAGGAAGAGGTTACCACTGCAGCAGGAAGAGGTTACCACTGCAGCAGGACGAGGTTACTATTGCAGCAGGAAGAGGTTACCACTGCAGCAGGACGAGGTTACTATTGCAGCAGGAAGAGGTTACCACTGCAGCAGGACGAGGTTACTATTGCAGCAGGAAGAGGTTACCACTGCAGCAGGAAGCAACACAGCCATGTACATAAATTCGTATCATATGACTGATCAAAGCCTTAAAACACACGCAAACACAGAGTACCCAGAAAACAAGCAACATTAACAAAAAAAACTAGACAAAACATACAGATGGACACAAATACACACACACATACACGCACACACATGGGCGTGCACACTCTCACTCACTCACTCACTCAAAATTCAAATTCAAATTCAAATTGCTTTATTGGCAGGAAATACATAGGTACATATTGCCAAAGCATCATAAATCAATTTTTTTAAAAATACATATTTACAGTGGAATACTAGTAATGAACATTCTATTAAAATAAATAAATAAATAAATAAATAAATAAATTTTAAAAATAAAATATTATTATTATTATTATTATTATTATTAATAATAATAAAAAAAATAATAAATAAATAGATAATTGTAATTATGTATGATGGTCACTCAGTGTCCCTCAGGTTATGGCAAGCTGAGACATATTGAGCCGCAATTGGGGCTGTTGGTCCTTGTCCTAATAGGACTGCACATTTTTCGTTCTTTGATAAAGAATGGAAGTTTTGTATAATTTCTGAAAATTTTTGGTAATATATTTTTCTAATATTTGTATATTTTGTACAATTTTGTACACTCACTCACACACGCACACGCACACGCACACGCACACGCACACACACGCACACACACACACAGCCTCCTACCCTGTGTAGGGGTGAGGGCGCAGTCGGCCAGCGTGTAGTTGAGCACGCGTATGAGCAGGGTCATGTCCTCGTGCCTGGAGCACTGCGTGGCGCGCTGCCGCCCGCTGGCGAAGGCGTCGTGGTGCAGCCGCTTCACCCGCTCCACCACCGCCTGGGCCGCCGCGTCCAGGCTGCTCTGCTGGGCCAGCTCAGCCGCCACGATCGCAACCATCTCCTGGGGGGGGGCGAGGGCAGGGGGCGGGGGGGGGGGGGGGGGTCGGGGAGAGAGGGGAGGGGGCGGGAGAGAAGAAAGGGGTCGGGGAGAGAGAGAGAGGGGGTAGGGAGAAAGGGGGGGGTGGGAAGAGAGAGGGGTAGGGAGAAAGAGGAGGGGTGAGAAAAGGGAGGAGGGGGTTGGGATAGAAGGAAAGGCAGTGGGTATAGAGAGAAGAGGGGGCGAGGACAGAGGGAAGGCAGTGGGGAGAAAGCAGAGAAAAGAGTGGGGTGGAGAGAGCAGGGAGCACAGAGGGAGAATCTGTGTTGGCTATTTAAAGTACACCTGAGGCTGTTTGTTTCATTTATTCTTAAATCACCAGTTTACCTTCCACACACCACTCGACATTTACTATTTAAATGTAGCATTCACCTAAATTGCAGGTTCCTGGAAACACTCGGTGATGTTAATTACGGTTCTGAGAAAATTCAACACCTCCGGGGAAAGGGCTCATTTGGAAATACCACGCAAAGGCTCAGTCAACAGCACCATACAAGGAAGTCTTACAGATGCCATTAGCATCCAAACAAAAACTGCTGTGGTGTTTCATACTCTCCATCTACCTTTTCCTGGTAAAACACCATACCACTATGGACAAACACTGGACTTAAAGACATCACACATGGAGGTGGAGACCAGGGGCAGACAGATGTAAGTCAGAACACACCTGATTGGCTTGCTCAGGGCCGTGGGCGGCCTCAAGGGCTTTGATCAGCCCCTCAGACACCAGGAGGAGGAACCCAGACACGCCTTCCACTGATTGGCTACCGTGGATCTCAGGCTCCGCTGTTATTGGCTTGCTTTTTGCTGCGCTGGTAACAGGAAGCAAAAGGGATTGAGAGTGTGTTAGGGACCTTAAAAGTGTGTGGAAGTGGGTGGCAATGTAGAATTAATGGTTAGGGAACGAAGCCTGTAACTTAAGGTCGTGGGTTTGATTCCCAGCTGGGGCACTGCTGTTGTACTTTTGAGCCAGGTACTTTGCTTCAGTAAAATATACAGCCGTATGGACGGATTGTATGTAAAAATGTAATTGTAAGTCACTCTGGATAAGTGAGTCCACTAAATGTATAAATGTATGTGTGGAAAATGGCAAGACAGCAGAGGAGAAAAGGAGAGAGTGTGACTATGAACTAATTCTCATCCTTTAAAATGATGAATTGACTCTGGGAACAGTAAAGATTTAGTGGACTTAAAAAGAGGGCGATACAGTAAAAAGAGACAGAATAGAGTGAAAGAGAAAGACATAATGACAGTGACAGAGAAGATGAATGTGAGCACACAAGATAACACGGCGGGGAGGGAGAGGGGGAAAGAGAGGGAGCGAGAGGGAAAGAGGGGGAGGGAGGGGGGGGAAAGAGAGGGAGCGAGAGGGAAAGAGGGGGAGCGAGGGGGATAGGTGATGTAACGGGAGAGCCGGAGAGAGCGAGCAAGTGAGGAACGTGTAAAATGGGGAGAAAGAACGGCTACGCGCTAAGACAGGAAGCCGTGCGTGTGACAGTGCGGCGAGTCATGGGCGGGGCCGCAGGGAAGGAACGAGAGCGCGTGACGAAGTGTGGAAGGGCAGCGCAGGTGAGGGAGCGTGGGAAAGTGACGTGTGCGCTTCCAGAGGGGCTCCCGGGCTCACCTCAGCTTGTGGAGCCGCCGTCGGGTTTGCGGACGCGCGGCTGCAGGGGCTCGGTGGAACGTGGCGCGTACGCAAAGCGAAACCACAGCCGGCTCTGTTCACTTCACATTTCTCCCTTTACAAGATCTAATCCCGCGCCCATTCAAATTCAGCACCAGGAAAAATCTGCACACGCGGCTGCGTCCGTAGTATTTCTTTTCGTGCTTAAATACTAAAAACAATGTGGCTAGATGTCTCAGCGGACACGTGCTGCGATATCCCCACCTGTGTGTGGCCTTTTGGGCTCTCACCCCCCCCCCCCTCACGTTTCCCGGTCCTGCCCTCACCTCAGCAGGTCGATGTCCGAGTAGTTAAACTTGACCCGGTAGTCCCCGATCCTCCGGGTGCTGGTCTGGCCCACGATCAGGCCGGCCTGGCGCAGGCGGGACGGGTCCAGACCTGCGGGGTTCACATGACTCTTTTCCTTCCTTCATTTACAGCTCGTTCCAGATCGCTTTACCTGTGCTAGCACACCCAGGGACTAAACACGTATAGGAGTTACGCAGCTGTATCAAACACCTTTTAAGTCGATGCGACCGCCTACTAAATTTATACAGCAAAACCAAAAGGTCATACACCCTCATTTCAGTGATGCTTCCGTTACCTTCTCCCCCAGACACATACGGACACTGCCTGAAGGACTGCTGCTGGGTCTCCTTAAATGCTCTTATGATGAACTGATTACAGACACTAAAACCGGGTCACAGGTGACAGACGGCCATTTGGCCCGCATGACTGCACCATAAAGGTCGCTGCTCCAGCGGCAGGACGATGACTAGGTTAATCAGGGCGTGGAGCACCATGTACGGGCCACTGCCCCACACATAAACTGTAATCGTCCCTGCATGGAATTCTTTTCATGAGGACAAGCATGGGTGTGAATATGGGGTTAACGGTGTAACTGGTTCCAGCACAGAGGGACAGGGCCCCCGTTTCCAAACTCACCCAGCAGGGCTAGCCTCTGGATCTCCTCCTCGTTGTCTGTGGTGTGGTCGTGGCTGATCTGGATCACCTGGTTCTGACCGTCACTGGAGGACTTGCACAGCAGAGCGCGGTTGGTACCTGGAACCAGGAAAACTTTTAGAAAGACAGAGAAGCACAGGCACACAAACAGACACACATACATACAAACTGACACAGAAAGACAGACAGACACACAAAGGTTCACTTACACACAGAAAGACGCTTTCTCCCTCATACACACACACACACAAACTCAGAAGGAGAACCTCACGTTCAGATTTCCCTGTGCTGATACGGCACGAAAATAAATTTAAAAATATGCAGTCCGCTTATGTTAGGAGTGTATCATTGATGAGAATGTCGCACCAGTAGGGGAAAAACAAAAAGAACCGGGAGTGTAGCTATGGAGACAGGCCTACACCCACCTACGTTGGCGATGTGCAGCTTGTTGTTGAGAATGAGGGCCACCACAGCAGTGGCCCCGCCGGACACCTCCTGCTCCAACACGCCAAGCCTCTCGGAGAGCTTCTGGTTCTGTGGGGTCAGCGGGTGAAACCCACTCTTCAGAGAGCCGGAAAGAAGGGAGACAGAGTGGAGGACAGAGGGGAGAGTGGGTGGGAGAAAGAGAGAAACCTGCGTTACTGAAGGTCAGATGCACACGCTGACACTGCTCTCCACTCTAAGTAGTTTTCCTGCAGCACACGAGGTTATCTGTCATCTGTAGTCATCACCAAAACCTAAATGTCAGGCACTCTGCTGAAGGGAAGCGAATGAGTCCAAGTTTGGATTTCACTCATTCCAGTTCAAACTCATTCATTAAAACATGCCCTTTTGCTAATAATGTGCTTCTATAGGTGGCCAAGCAATTTTTTGTTGTTGTTGTTTTGCACTTAGTTGGAACATGTCAGTGTGTGGTGAACCTCAGTTTGCTCAGTTCCTTTTAGTTGTAAACAGTTGAACATTGTTGACATTCTTTCATGCCCAATCAATTAGGCTCTTTTGAAGTCTGCTATTCTATCGGACTGCGCCTAGTGTCAGCCGCCAGTCAACTGACATTACAATGCTAATGCTGAACTTTTTTAAAAGTGTGTTTACCTCAGGCAGCTGTGACTGTAGGTTGGCTTTCTCAGCTAACGCATCATCAATGGTTTCAAAGTAGCTCTTCTCCACAACATCAAAAGCCTGAGAAAGAGAGAGAGTGGGTGAAAGGGGGAGTGAGAAGGAGAGGAAGGCAGTGAAAATTAGTGTTGAATAGTCCCATTCTAACAGATCATCAGTTCTGCCAAGGGGGTGCATGATATGGACATTTTGGGCAGATATCGATTACCAATATTTAATGGGCCATACTGGCTGATTTCGATGCAGTCACCTTTGCAGAAAGCCAAACTGGAACCTAGTTTCCACATTAATAGGTGAAATAGGCCAGCACAGTTTACAGAGGGGAAAAAAATCTGTCAAATTTTATCTGTGCACCAAAATATTTCAATTTGCTTATATTATGCAGAAAGTGCAAGTCTAGAGATCTGCTGAGTATGCATAGCTTTTCACATAATTCACAATATTAACAGTGTTTCAAACACATAGCCTCACTGGTGAATATATGCAGCCTCCTCATATGGCCCATAATCTCAGTTAATTGGCGAGTACAATAATATTTATTTTAAATGATATTCGCCCATTTCAATGCAACTCCAATTTGAAGTACACTCCTAATGCAAACTCTCCTCTACAAACCACTCCGTCATTGCCCATCTTCCGTGGTCTGAAGACTGTATCTGGACTAACTATCACTACTCTGTAGGATACCTTACCAGACCTATGTTTTGTAGTTGTTCCAATTACCTTCGATATGCACTTATTATACGTTGCATTGGATAAAAAATGTCCGATAAATGTAATGTAATGGGAAGTAATTCTGTGCATAAAAAACTGTTCATCACAGTCAGTCTTTTCAGTATAATCACTACCAGCAATATAACGTCTATCAGTTACATTCCATTAGGAAGGTCTTCTCTTAAAATTCTACAGAAATTGAGACCAATGTTATGACTGTGAAGCATCACGCTTGAGCCAGGTTGGAGCAGACGAATAACTAGCTGAGAAACTGCCTCTTTATGTGGTCTCTTTCCCCATAGCAGTAACTGCTCTTCACCAACCTGCAACAGGATTCTCCTGACGTCTGCGTCGGAGTGGCTGGAATTCAGCTGTCCAAGCAACAGTTCAGCCGTCAGGCGCTGAGCAACAAAGTTCGCCACTCGGCCGCCGTCAAAGCCGTTGAACACCCCATAGAGGAAGCAGCCATCCTCGCCTCTGAAACGAAGGACGAACGTAAGAGGTGAGAGCCCAGGAGACCACCGGTAGCGCACATGTAGGCCTATTCTCTGATCGAATTTTGTGTCACCACGAGCGTGGGATTAGCCGCTTCTGGAACGCAGTGCCGCCTTTCTGCGTGTCAGACGGTCACTGACCTGAATCTGAAGTGGCCATCCTCGTTGGGGTGGCTCTGAGTGCCCTTGCCATCAGGACCGTACACACAGTTGGCGGTTGTGTACACCCCACACAACTGACACAACGGGAGGTCATCTGTCCAACTCTGCTGCTGCTCGGATACAGAAAGGAAAATCACAACATGCACATGAATTAACCGAGGCACTGGGCAATGTGGACGTTGATACCTGTTATTTACTATGCTGCACAGACTTCCCAGAGTAGCATGAACAATTCTGTGCTGTTACAATTTTTACGAAAAACATCCTTTTACAATGTGTGGGGTACATCCTAGGACATTTAACTATATACATATGTAAGCCATATGAATATGTAATGAAAAGCATACAAACCACTGATTTAGTTTATTATTATTATTATTATTATTATTATTATTATTAAGTGGACTGTACTGGGGACTGTGCTAGGTACTATCGTGTTTATCAATTGTGTAATAGGACTGATGTAAATTGCGTTACATAAAACCCGTTCATAAAGATCAATATTTCAATAATATAAACCTTTTCTTAAATTTCCCTTTACTTAAAAATAATATAATCAAATTTATTATCAAAACTGCATAGAATCTAGCTATACTAGCAACCAGGAATCAGGAAGTTTGCTAGCTAGTCTATCCTGTTTTCTTCCTCACGATCGCACGCACATACGCAAAATTTCAGTCTCCGAAGCAAGCATAACAAGACAGGTTAACTAGCCAGAGAGAGAAGTTAAAACTAGTTAACTAAAACTACTCCAAACTTTTGTTCAACATTGCAGTGTCGTCCCAGCTAGCTGTACAGCATTCAGTCCTAGCCAGCAACACAGATGTACATCACCAGCGCTGCATCAAGAGAACCCATGGTGTACTAGGCCCGCATACATCGATAACAAGCGCACTATTCATTTGTGCCTTCGCCTCTATTCACAGAAATAAATAACAGCTACTGTTCAAACTAACCATACGTCGCTGGGCCGAGTAGGGAATGACTGCTTTAACTAAACAACGGGAAGAGGACTGGCTGCTAACGTTAGTAAGCTAGCTAGTTTCATACAGCGTCAACATGCGTCTGAGGGACACGGCAATAAATATTCGGCCGGTATGAACAGATACGAATCGCTAACTGATCCTCCGATACTAGTCCAAAACCAGCATGAAGTCACCCAAACAATTTCTATATGTGTTCTCTTACGCTTTGCATCAAACTCCTCCGCTGCGCCGCCATCTTAGCGGAACTACCCAGCGTCACATTCACACTTCCCAGGGCTCTGCCATTTTTTTCCATTCCGTACAGCCCCGCCCACCAACGCTTGTTATACTTTTATTTTGTCTCCATCTAATGGAGACTTCAGAACAACACTACTGTAGTAGGCTATGGGGAATTCTAATCGTCAGCCTAAAATCATGCAACGGTATGCCTATGTTTTGGCGATTTTTTATTTTGTTGCTTAATCCATAGCCTTTTTCAGTCATTACTTTTTTTGGTCCGCTTTTCGGTTATACATATATTGGTAAAACACAACACACACGGCTATCATGCGTGTGATGGGGGAGAAACATCGCAGAGCACCGGCGCTATTGTTTCGTCATTTTAACTGTAACGTGCGTTAGTCTTATGACGTGGAAAACTTGATATTCACACATAAATAGCAGTAACGTAATGAGAAGTAAACACTTAAGTATGTATGTCTTATGCAGTTGAAAACAGTAACGATGTGCTCATACGAAGATGTAAGTCTTTCTCCTGTTTCAGTTTACTAGTGTAAAAATGTACATATTACTAGAATAGGGCTTTTTATAAATGATTTTGCGGGCAGAATTGATATTCAGTCATTTGATGGTTGCTGCGACGTAGCTATATCAATTTTCTAGTCCTATAGTCTAAGTATTCATTTTTAAGCTAATTTGTAATATGACAAACAGCTTCTGAATCCGCCCATTTTAAAATGTATTTGTTACAGGGCAAGTTGCCTTGGATGACCACCTATAAACGAATAGAGCTTATCCTGGCAAAATCCTTTCTGTAGAATTGCTCCAGTAAGATGTTTTATCACTTTTAAGTAGCATATATTTTGTGCCGTTAAGGAGGGTTTAAGGTGTTATGAAGCAAGGCTCAGCTCAAGTAATGTTACGGTGGAATCTTGTTAGTATTAGGCCTATGTGTTGTTTAGGTCTTTATGTGTGCATTTGTGTGTACATGTGTGTGTATATGAATATGTGTGTGTACGTGTATGCATATGTGTGTGTGTATATGTGTGTATATTTATATGCATTACATTACAGGCATTTGTATGCATGCAAACAAAGTGACACATGCTTGGTTCCGTCTCTCTCAGCTTGGGTTCTTCCCAGCAGAGCTCCAAATGGAGACAAAAAGGCTAGTGTGCAGGATAATGGAGGAGACAGGAGTAGATCTGATCAACCTGGGAAGAGACGCCACCCTCACACATGACAAGGGCAGCATGTTCACGGAGGGGGCCCCTCGGTCTCCCAAGTGCAGAGGGGCCAGTGTGGGGATGCCGGACCCTGACACCACCATCTACATGGAGGACCCGGAAGACGAGGGATCCTGTGTGGGCGTCAGGATTTGGAGTTTCTCGGAGCTCCTCATCCGGCAGGTGACCCAGCTGATCCTGGAGTCCAGGAGGTGCGGTGCTGAGCCCTTGATGGACCTGGACTCGGCTAAGGACTACCACGTGGAGCTGCTCTACAGGTTTGTGGAGCAGGTGGTGAAGAACCTCTTGGAGAACATTACCCACCTGAATCAGGACCCGCCCACTGTGGAGGCAGAGCTGGAATTGAGGAAGGAGGCCTCTGTCCAGCTCCGCCCATCGGAGACTGCTCTGGACGTCCCATGTGGACTGCCCACTCTGGAGGAGGAGCTGGGCGTGGCACCATCTTATGGGTCCATACCTCAGGTGATGTTCCTTGACATTCCACACTGCTCCACTGCAGAGCCAATCTTAGCAGGATACCAGGTCACCTGTGAAAACCTGTCAGGTTGCCAAATCCCATTTTGCATCTGTTAGTGATTCAGGTATTCAGGGTTGCTCTGGAACCTTCCTGTATTGTTATTTAACGGTCTTGTCTCTCTGCAAAGGCACACAGTGGAAATATTTATCCGGGAAAGAGATGCGCAGCCCATTGCATTTACATGAATCCAGACAGAGATTTTCTAATACGCGGTAAATAGGTTTTAGGTCTTAGGCTTTCACGGCTCACCGTTTCATTTTCATTACATTTACAGTTCCGCATTTAGCCGATGCTCTTATCCAGAGTGACCTACGCAGATTACCGTCCTACACACAATCCATTTATATGGCTGGATATTTACTGAAGCAATTCAGGTTAAGTACTTCGATCAAGGATGCCACGGCAGTGCCCCAGCTGGGATTCAAACATGCAACCTTTAGTTACAAAGCCCAATTTCCCTAACCATTATATATACTTCATTTGCTGCCACAACACTTCTCCTCTGTTGAACAGGTGCCTCTGGCCAGTGAGCTGACAGGTGCAGGGAAGCTGCAGCCCAAAAGCAGGCAGAAGTCACCCAAGTCGCTGTTCGGGCAAACGCAGGTACGCTGTGGGGGTGGCAGGATCACACATGAACCAAAAACTGGGTGTCTGCGAATGTGACTTTTGCGAGTGGAAAAGAACGCGTGTGCAGTCATGATAACGATTTAATAGTGTTCTCTCCTCATTTTCAGATGTTCGTGAACTCAGTGGCCCCATTGATTCTTGAAGGTAACTCGCTGCACTCCACTGACTGCATTGTCCAGTCAAGCATCTTGCACATTTTAGACTTGCTGCACGATGCTTGTGAGAAACAGGGTCACACTAAGCATACCCATACGATGGTGGAAGTATAGACTAAGCAAATGGGTGAATCTGCCAGTGCGGAGTCACTGCGCCCTAAAACCTGAGTGGACGTGCTGTGCTCTCGCTGGTCCACAGATTCACTGGACGGTTCTGCTTCTCTCTCTGCTGTTGATAAACCCAAGAAGACCCGCTCTTCTCTGACAGAAGCCCTGTCCGGGCTCTTTTGCTTCAGCTGCAGTACAGGCATCCATCAATAGAGGGAGGCAAAATCTTCTTCACAATTTTGTTCCATAATTGTGACATTGCAGAGCTAAGAAATATAGCTTATATCTTTAAGAAAATTGCTTTTATCAAGCAGTTTTTTACCTTTTGTTTATGTTGGCTCCGTGTGAACTCAGGTAAGGTACCATATCTAGAATATGGGGATAAATTAACATTGCCAGAACAGTGAATTATGTATTAGTATATTTGGCCACTTTTAAAATGATTTTGTTGGCTAGTATTTGAACATGCTGTCTGCTATAATGTAGTTTCCATCCATTTTTTTATACGGAGCATATGTGCATTCATTTAATGTCCAGAGAGTGCTAAGTGTAACATGCAGCTGTGAATGTGCGCTCATTTTTAAAGCATCTCATATCGCATTTAATGCACCTTTCCATGATTACATTGTAAGCTGCTCTGAATAGATGTGCCTACCAAATAAAAATGAAAATAATTTCTGCACTGCTAATTGCCCTGTTTCAGGGCAAAGCTACAGTAATAGTGTTGTCAGCGGTGCAACAGTGTGACTTTGAATGAACACAGGCACATGCACGAAGTATGTCTTGTGCCTGTACTGTATTTTAGAGTAGGTTTCCAACCCGTTACTGAGTCACTGCTCAGAATATTCTGTGACCCAACCCTTAATGAAATGCAGCCTGAAATGTTCAAGCGGCATTTATATTATTAAGGGTGTGGTGCAGTGTTTAGTTTGACTGGGAGTCGTCATGGAAAGTGTATTGTGGCCCATCATCTCACAGGCATGCTCAGCTCCTCTCACGGAACCACAAAGTAAAAACACTGATGCGCGTATTTCAGAGAGAAGGCAATGGTGGGAGGAGAGGTGGAAGTTGCCATTTTTGTTATTTCTTGTTTGGCGTCCGGAAACGTTCTCATTATCATACCACATCGCACTGATGCACTGTCTCCTCTGCCTTGAAATACAAACACAATTTACTTTGAGGAGGGACATATTCAAGGCGAGCTATCATGTTAACCACCCCCCTCCTCCCCCACAAAAAAACAGTCCTTCAAGTGTCACACAGGTTGAAAATTAAGACAATTTCATTTATTTCTTTTTTTCCCAACAAAGTCCAGTACATCTACATTAGATTGCTCACAAACAACCAACAGACAGGAAAGAATGAACCCATGTGTTTGTTAGTGAACTGAATGAATGCAATAATTAATTTAATAAATTAAAGATAATCACATCAGAACTGTTTTACACCCTTTCCCCTCCATTTCATAGCAACATCTTGAGATCACACAGATCCTATGTCTAAATAGCTTTGTATTTTGGTTACATGTATTAGTATCTAACCGCTTTTCCAAAATAAAAAAGCAAAAACAAAAAATAAAAAAATCTGAAGAGGAAACGTTACCTGAACCAAAACACATTATCACACCATAAAGGAACCAGAGCCCCAGTATTAAGTTATAACTAATCTCTGCAGATTATTTCACCGACAGGAACCAACCATGTGTACAACCACTGTTGTACACATCATCATGTATTCATTTGCCTGTGTTTATTTAAAACATTTCATATGTGTGTGTGTGTATGTATGTGTGTCTGTATATGAGAGAAATTTAAATACTAATATAGGAGCACCAGCCAAATAAATAAATAAATAAAGAAAGAAAATAAATACGTAAATGATATATATATATACACACACACACACACATACGTACCTGTGTGTGTAAAATGCACTGATAAACTTTCATAATATGTCCACTTTAAATATTTCACAGTTCCAAAATCTACAGTTGCAGTATTCTTCTGTTACACTTGCCATAAATGAAAAATGCATCAGAAATAACATTTAAAAAAAAAAAAATCAACAAATAAGATGCTCAGTTCAGTTGGTCTACATGAAGACCAGTTAGCACTAGTTCGGCCTGCAGGTGGTGTATGTAAGCAGGCCCCAGAAGTTTCTGTGATTAAGGAAGTACCCCCCCCCCCCGTCAGAGGGGTTGTAATGAGCTGGCAGTTCACTTTGGGGGATAAGCATTGAGATTAGCTTGAGTGGAGTCGCCAAGCTCAGCGACGGCTTTGTGTGCCGTGCTGGGAGTGTGTTTGCATTCATACCTTCCCTGGCCTCTAGTTGGCGCCACCTATTGATTTCAATGATCAATTTTAAGAGTATGCCATAACGGACAAGCTGGCTGACAGGGCTGGCCGGCCAATCAGTTTCCACTTAGCAAGTTTCCCTCATCGAATACTCTGAGTACTAATTTCACAACAGAGATTTCGATTTGAGACAAAAGCCCATTGCTGAAATGCCACAGAATTACCGAGCATCAGTGACGTGTTTGCGGTCGGTGCTGCAGCGCAAACGTTTCGGCAGGATTCCCTGCAAACTTAAATACGCCGTCCGTTCCAGCGCTCGTAAATTTTGAAGAGTAGTTTTTATTCCAGTTAAGAGTGGATAGAAAACAAAAGCACTGGACGTCAAAGCACTCCACACCCTGACAGTGAACAGGGGTTGAAGGTAAAGACCGTTGACCTTTTTACAGCCCAGGTGGGGCTGAGCTCTTTGGAAAGGGGAAGGGACTGGCAGAGTTGCCGTTTGATTTTAGTCAGTATTAAATATGTGTATTCATTGGACTCACTAGGGGAGGGGTAGGCAAGGAGGGCCATATCTATTTCTGATTTCACACTAACTTCCGCTCCTCGTTATTTAATTAACCCGGCCGTTTATGTGAGCTGAACACTGTTCTTGTGTCCGTATATGAAAGGTTTTACTGTGGTCCAACTTGTGAGTGAACTGTACCGAGTGGCCCTAATGTATACGGCTAATTAGCTAATTGAGTTAGGATAATTAGTGAGAACAAAACCTGCACAGGCACCAGTCTTGCAGGACTAGAGTCATCCACCCGTGGATTCATCCTTGTGGGCGAATGCGTCCCCACATGTCCCTTACCACTACCAAAGAAAGCAGGGGATTGTGGGTTCTCAGCAGGTAAGAACACCCTGCATGTTTTTGAAAGGGGTTACGTGTAGCTTTGATGTAACCAGCTCTACCGGCAGATGGCACCCTGTGAATAATTCACATGGGATACTGAGAGGAGACAGACCAGGCAGATTTCAGCATGGCAAAATAACCCTATGCTTTGTTCTTCACTGATTTTTTCCCCCCTCATCTTCACACACAAAGCTGTATACAGAGGAGAAAGCACAGCCGCTGCAGTAAAAAACAGTAGCACGGCTACTACAATCGAATGCACACGGCTCTACAGGGTTCTTATAAGGCCTATCCCAGAAGACACTGTGGTTGTTTCCTAGCTGTTGACTTTGACCGTCTGAGCCCGGCGACAGTTGGTCCCCAGTCGGTGAGAATATATTCCTACTTGATCTCAGCCGCTAACCTACCACAGCTCAGATTATGACCTGCTAGTGGCCAACCAACGTGAAACCGCCCACCCTCCACGCCCACCCCCACCCCCCCGGACTGAAGGCAAACTGGTACAGACACACGCACTGGTCTTGGCAGTGCCCCTCCCCAACCCATCTACAGAGATTATCCTCGTCTGTCCCGCCTACCCCACCCCCCACCCCCCCCATTCCTGCTTAGTAGTCTTGCCCCTGGTACCCTGCAGACCCGTCATAGGCCGGCTCCGTGTTGGTGGGCGGGGCCTCCATGTCGGCCACACCCGGGTAGGCAGTGTAGGGGGCGGCGGCCGGGTCCTGGCTGGGGTCGGCGTAGTCCTGGGAGAAGAGGGCGGAGTCTGCACCCAGCTTGTACCTCTGGAACCCCAGAAATGCCTGACCAGCCTTCAGAGCAAGAGACGGAGGGGAAGAGGGTAGCAGGTTGGGGGGGGGGGGGGAAGGGCAATGAGAAAGGAATGATAGAGAAATGGAGAGACAGAGGAGGACAGAGAAAGGGAGAGAAAGTGAAATGAGAAAGAAAAAAGAGGAGAGAGGGAGAAGTGGGGGACGAGAAAAAGAAAGAGAATAAAAGACAGAGGGAGGATGTGGAAGTAGATACATGGAAAGGAGGTGGGGATGCCCCCCCCCCCATGCAGAGGGCAGTGGGGTAAGGGGATCGGGGTGTGGTATACCACAGGGATGTACAGTGTCGGAAGTGACAACGGTTATAAAATTAGCAGGAAATGGAGGCCAACAGGAGGATGTGGAATGGTTGGGTGTATTTAAATGAAAGGTCAGTGGGTCACAGAGTGCACACAGGCCCTCAGCATCAGGTTTGAATGGGACCGCATAAATACATATGCAAGGATAGAGTATTTATGCACAGGTGTACAGGTGATGTCAGGGCATAATCAGATTCAGGACAACAGAGTATTATTATTTCAGATAAAGATTTTGAACACAAGAAATTTGTCAGAAAAGTCCCATCAAGAATAGAGATAGATGTATTCAGTCATATGATGGTTATTGATATATTACACAGGCATGCAATGAAAGGAATTAAAGGAGGTATAAGCAAACGGTGAATTATGGTTTTTATGGGAAAGAAGGGTCGGGAGGTGTCCAAATGATACATGAACACAAAGCAGGAGAATGAGAGTGGGGTTAGGAAGGCAGAGAGGGAGAGAGAGGGAAAATGAGCCTGATTAGTGCCGGGGAAGAAGCTTGTTAGTCTACGCATAAATTAGACGTTAGCGCTAATTGAGGCCATGGCTTTTCAGCGACGCTCGTCTCTGGCTCCTGGTGCGTAGCAGCACACTCAGCCCATTTCCCATGACCACACAGAAAAAAACCCTGCAAACCACTGCGTTTCAACGCCATTTGGAATTGTTTAATGCATACAGTGACAATAATAATCATAAACGTGTAAAAAATACCGCAACCTCCCCCACCCCACAAAGGTATGAAAAGCAGCTCCAACGGCAAATATGTTGTGCTGAAAATCATCAAGTTAAATGCAGAATCCAGAGGATGGACTGGCAGGCACAGACAGACAGAGAGGCCATAGGCACAGGGAGAAAGGGACTGACGCAGATGCTATGCACACATTACACACACACACATCCACACACACACAGCTACTGATAACCCTCTTAACGCACACACATTTGGAATGAGAAACCCTGAATTCTACACAAAAAGACGAAAACGAAGGCACTTGAGAACCACTTGAGAGACTAGAGCTCTTGAAATGGACTTGTATTGTGGACTGTCCATTCTCTTGAAGTGTGCTGAGCTCATGAATGCAGTAAAAACTGAGGTGGATTTATGGCGGCCAGGTTTCCTCAAGTTATTTTGGATCCTCCCAACGACCAGGTCCCAAAATCAACCGGCTGCCCTCTTAATGGGACACACACCTCACCTCTGACCTGTGCCACGTGTCCTAGACTGTGGTGTAAATCACTCTGGCTGACAGGCGACAGCATTGGAGGAGAGCCACAGTGCTCCTGATGTGCGTGTGTGGGCGGCATCACAGTAACTCAAGAGGCACAATTGGTGAAAGGACAAAAAAAAAAACAATAAGTCTGTGAGCTGGTTGCAAATCAGTTGTGGCAAGTTCACCCTGATCAAAATGGCGGCCACATCATGGAACTCAAACTTGAACAGGACGGGTCTGCCCAAGGTCTGCTTTAGGAAACGTCACATCTGCATTCGGACAAGACCGTGGCCGGGATTGGGTCGGATCCTAGCGGCTTATGGAGAGAGTGCCTGTTGGGTGGGAGGGGTGAGTGGTTGGCAGGATAGGGGGGATCATTAGACTAGGGGGGGTGTAGGCTGGGGGACGAAAAGTTTGTTGTACTCTTCTTCAAAAGACACATTCTTTAGCCGTTCCAAGGACAGCAGAGTCAGAGCCCCCTAGAGGACAGAAATCCAGGCAGAGCAGATATCAGGCACTGACAAAAGCCCAAAACCCCATTGAGCATCTCCAAACTTCCACTGCGAAAAACAGAGCCACCACGTATGCAAACAAACATGTCCCAAATTGCACACTTACACTGGCTGCTAGGTGACACATCCTGTTAAAATACTGTACCACACTGTGGACATACCACTCGACTAGTAACCAAATTCAGACCGTGTTTGTGCCAATGGTATTTTGAGTAGTTTTACAATGCTTGTTCCAAATTCAGTGAATACACACACACACACACACACACACACACTTACATACAAACACATGCACAAACACGCACACATACTTACATACACACACACAACACATATACAATGCAGTTCATAAGAATTTGGACAGTGGCAGAATTTGTGTTGTTTTGGCTCTACTCTAGCACATTGGATTTGAAATGAAACAATGAATCTGAGGTTAAAGTGCAGACTGACTTTAATTTGAATGTATATACATCCTTATCGGGTAAACCATGTAGGAAATACAGCCCTTTATATATTTGTTTGCATAAATGGCTTCTTTCATCTCCCCTTTCCCTCCTGTACAAACATTTACGGTATGCCATGATTCATGATGGATTTAATGTGGAACCCCTTGCAGTCCCAAAGCACAATGCTGAAACAGGAAGAAGCTTTTTTATTAGGGTGAAAAGTACAGTTATATCACCAGCGGCAGTAGCATTTGGCATTGGATGCTCATTCTGCAGTGGGGCCTGGATATTCCCTGCTCACTGTCACAGTAAAGGGAAAAACAGAAGGCCACACCCACTGACGAACGTGCTTACAGACACCAGATTTTGATGATAGCATAGCAGTGTGGATTGGTGTGGCTCAACCCTATAACCGTGGAGGACAACACTCAAGCTCTTTCCCAGACAGAGAACAAAAGAGTGTGTGTATGTGTGGATGTGTGTTTGAGCGAAAAGGAGAGAGGCTATGAAAGATAGAGGGGAGACTGTGAGTGTGAGACATAGAGAGAGAGAGAGAGAGGGAGAGAGGGTGTGTGTGTGTGTGCATATGTGCATAAGAGAGAGAGTGTGTGTGTGTGTGAGAGAGAGAGCGAGAGAGAGAGAGAGAAAGAGTGTGTGTGTTTGCATGAGAGAGAGTGTGTGTGAGAGAGAGAGAGAGAGAGAGAGAGAGAGGGATAGAGAAGGTGATGCAATACAGACCCAGGTGAAGATGGAGAAGAAGGAGAATGCGATGGCGGCTCTGGCTGCGTCTCCGCCCTCCTTCAGGGGGTTGTCCTCGAGCTTGGCCACCTGCCACTGGTTGGCCAGGAAACAAAACCCCACGAACCACATGAAGGACCAGAATGCTGAGAGAGAGAGAGAGACTGACTGAGAGATTGAGACTGACTTTATTTTATATTATTAATAGAATGTTATTACTATTGTAATACTACAACTGTATTTCACAGCAACACAAATACTATTTATAATAAAAATATTATACTTCTTTATTTTTTATTATTTATTATACATTCTGTATTGTACTACGTCTACTCCATTCACTTTTTATGTAATAATCTAGCCAAAGCATGTATAAGCTTATTATACCAATAACAACTACTCAATTTAATTTCAGATTGAACGAGTTAGCTAACAATAATCTCCAAACCTGACACGGTTTAGAGGTATCTTGTGGTTCCGCAGATGCCCAGCAGGGGTCTTTACTTGTAGCACATTTTGATGCTACAACATATTGCAGGACTAGATTACCGTTACTTTACAAAAGAAAGGAATATCGTGTTTTAGAGTGAACGTATGTGTGCACCAGTGTCGCGTTGTTAGAGTGTGAATATTTACAGACGGGCAATGTATGAGATGTAAGGGACATAGGATTGTTGGTTATCAATTATAGCGGTCCATCAACGCGCGTAGGCTTCAGAAGTGAAAACAGCAGGCTGCCGCTATCGTTGAGCACGGTTGCTAAGGCTGACGCAGACAAACGAAAAGACAAGAGGCGGAGAGGGACTGTGCCTATTGTTCTCATGCTAGCAGGCTGTTTGCCACTGGCTTTAGCCAACCAAAATAAATAATTAACATAAACACACTCGTGCATCGCATGCGTTGAAGCGCCACAGCTACATACACTGCCCTCAGTGGCCCCTCCCCCTCTCCCATTCTGCCTTAAACACACGTGTCCTCTAACCGCTACCAATCAATGAAATGCGTGCAATGCAAATTAATCGCCGACCTCTCCTCTCACGGTGTTTTCATTTCCACACCCCTCCTCCGCTTTTCCTTTGATGGGATGTTCCGCAGGTTGAAGGGTTGACCACCTGCACCCTGCAGAGCATCGACCCAGCACTCCAGAGCCAAGCGCGCGGAGTCTGCCAGCCTCTATCATCTTTACAGTTCACATTCACAATTCATGCTCCTCCTCGCTGTGCTCCAAATGCTGTTGAGACTATTCTCTCGGCACAAATGTTGCCTTTTAAAGTGCACCCTCCGTCGTCGGCGTACCTTGTGTATGAAATCTTGATCGATTTAAATTAATTTTGGCTCACAGGGGAGTTAAATATCGCTTAATTCCACCCCTCCTCCCTCCCCTGGCCTTACCGGACACCCCGATGTCAGCCAGCACAGCTTTCTTGCGGTCTTTGACGCTGCTGATCTGGGGGAAGTAGATGTCCAGCGCCAGGAAGGCCATGCAGCACACGAAGGCCAGGGTCCCCATGGCGACGCCGTAGTTACAGGCGTTCTGGTTGCGGTTGAAGATGCAGAACTCCTCCACCTCGTCGGGCCGGTTCACGTAGCCCTCGTTGGCGATGGAGCCGAATATGACGATGGCGAACAGCTGCGAGGGACACACAAGGGTGGATGAGGGGGAAAATAAATTTCTAAATTCATGCTAATTTGATGTTAATTTCATGAAAGAGGCAGTGGACAATACATGTGCCAATGGAAGTTCTATCCTGGGGCACACCTTCTTCATGAATATGAATGAACATATTGAATTTTTGCCCCCAAAACTCCTGATATCAGCAGTAACCTCCTAGTGCCGGTGTGTGAAACGCAGAAACAGGTCTGTGGATTCTTTAGCCAATCAGTGACTTCAATTAAGTACTTAACTGCACTGAGTAGAACCCAGAGCAGCTGTATTTACTTCAGCCCATGCTGCAGATTTGGGAGGATTTTGGGTTTTACATTTATTCAGCTAACTCAGTAATCCTGTTTCATGAAACGGGGCCCAGGACTGGATTCTGACACTCTTGTTCTAAAGGAAGGAAAACAAAAGCTACCCATTTGGTTAAAATAGAAAATCTGTGCTTTGACTTGGCAGTGCAGCATTGAATCAGATGCTGAACACAAACGCCAGCTTGTTTCTCATGGCTGTGGCAGATTATGCACCCCCCCACTCCACCCTCTCCCCCCTCCAACATCCCCCCAGCAGCCTCTGCCTCAACACCACCCACATGCCCTCACCCCCCCCCCCCCCAACAAGAGCAAAGCCATCTATCACCAAGGTGATCAAAGCAGCTGCTGGGTGGGTCCACCAGGGGGCCACCATTTAAACAGCTGTCGGCTGCTACTGCCACTGAGGGGCCTGACGGGCGGGGGGAGAGGGGGGCGGGAGGGGGGGAGCAAGAGAGAGATATTCAGAGATATTCACATATAGCCTGACACCTCTTTATCAAAAATTCACTAAAGAACCTCACGAGGACAGCGCACCCCTGTCTCACTGCCGCCTCCTCTGGCTGCCCCAGGGAGTCCGCCCCTCAGAGGCGAGTTCTGGGGCAAGTGGGTCAGGTCTGGTCTGGCCTGGCCGCAGTGCGGCAGAGACGGATCCGGTCTGGGGAGTCTGTATAGAAACGCGTGTCTCGTTACACCACCCCATTATGCCCCGCTTTCTGTCCGCCAACCGCTCGTCCCTCAGCCGTCATCAAATATGCATGCTTCCAGTGGGCCCTCTGCACATGTCTGGGAGAGCCCCAACCACCGTGCCTCCCCTGGGATCCGGATTAGAGGTGGGCGGGGCTACGCTCAGACAGGAGGCTTCCTCATCTTTTCCTGAGAGTATCCAGATCACGATCCCAGCGTTCCACGCCTCCCGACTCAGGGAGTTTGGGAATGCGTGTCACAGAAAGGCCACACGGGCAAAAAAAAAAAGAAAAAAAGAAGAAGCAAACAATCGTCTGTGCTGATGGTACTACCATGAGGTGAGAGTGAGGATCACAAAGCCTGTAATGGGAAACAAACTGTCAGTTCAGATTTCGAGCCCATCACTTCTCTATCACTCTCTCTCTTTCTCTTCCTCCTTCTCTCTCTCCCCCTCTCTCCCTGGCACTGGTGAATGCCGCTTAGAAAAGTAAGCTGGGTTAATTTGTCGGAACTAAAGCCGGCGTTCACAGTGGCCCTCCAGGACCAGGGCTGCGCACCGCTGGCATTTAGTCCTGGCCTGTGATTGGGCCCGGAGTGCCCTGGGATGTGGGCCTCTGACTGAGGCTAGAGCTCGGCTCTCCCAGGTACATCCTCTACCTGGAGTTCACTTTCAGTCAATGCCTGACATTTTCCCAGGGGACACAATATCAACCTCAGGCCATGATTTGAAATACATGAGAAATGCCGACCGTCAAATGAAATGATAATGCGTGTGGAGCGAAGTCCACAGGAGCTGGTTCATGGTGTGACTTGTGCTGTCAGCTGCACGGGGGGACTAACATAGAGGACTACTGTGTGCTATTGCGTGCTTATCTCCCCTATGCCACAGAGTTCCTAAATGAAGTGTGTCTCCGTGGTTAAAAGACTTGCTGCGTTACTCAAACTTTTTTTGTCTTTGGGTTGCAGGACCTCATATGCCATCTTATCTCACAGCATGATCGGCATAAAACTTGCCTGCTGTATGTTTTCTGGTTCTACCAATGAGGCCTCTGTGATTCTCAATTCAGTCTCCTTTGGTCTTCCCTCTTTTCCACACAGCCTATAAATTAGGTCTGTGGATTCCACTCAGTCAGAACATGGCTATGTGTCAAGCAGATTCATTCTTCTCTCTCTTCTAACAATTTTTTGGTTCTCAGGCCCAGATTCCAGATCTCTGGCAATCTCGAGTATCCACCAACCTCCTTCCATCACTCAAATTCCAATCCTGCCCCCCCCCCCACCCCCAATTCTTTCATATCCACTTCACAGCCCTTATTTAGAGACATGAACATCACTGCATGCAGTTTAATGCATGGGTGGGGGGCAGAGGTGGGAGAGATGGACCCAGACGGGTTTTAACGGCCGTGTGCGATTGTGGCCCGAATCCCTGTGAGGGGGTCCTCCTCTCCTGATGCTGTGCCCACTGGACCCATTTAGACCTGCGGGAGGCGCCACTGCTCATCCGGCGTCGTTCTCCTGCCTCCTCCTAATCAGCAGCCAAGATCTCAATCCTGCTGAATCACAAGGCTGCTGCTGCAAGAAGGCAGGCATTGTGGAGGCCACCACGTGGGGTCCTGATCTTGTGACAATCAGATGGAGGCTTGCAGGCTCTGTATTAATCCTCATAGGATTGTGTGTGTGTGTGTGTGTGTGTGGGGGTGGATGTGATTGAAAGCAAAAACCTCCATTTACAGTGAAAGATTTGTGCACAAGAGAGTGTCACAGCGACCTTACTCAATGTAAGCAAGCCAGAGGTTGTCTGTGTACCTGCTGCATTCGTCTGTGGAACAGTGCAACTGCGTGAGAACAGCAGCGTCAACTTACTGCCAGCATCCAAAGCACCGTTGCTGTTCCTGCGTCAATCTCGCATAACACAGCATGTTTCTGTGACTTTGGGTCTCTCTGTCTGCAGCTCACTGTCAATGTCGTACCATCTATTTCAGCATCACTGTGTTGTACCTAGGGGCAGCAGTGTTGAATAGTGGTTAGGGAACTGGGCTTATACCTCCAAAGTTTTAGGGTCAGTTCCCAGGTGGGACACTGCCATTGTTCCCTTGAGCAAGGCACTTAACCTGTATTACTTCTGTTAATATCCACCCTTATGAATGGATTCTATGTAAAGAATGCAAACTCTGTAAGAAACCAGTGTGAAAGAAACCAGGTGACAGAATTTCCTTATGGGGGATTAGCATATGTTAGGGTCAGAGTATCTTTAACTGCATGAGTTTATCACACACGCGCACACACACACACACACACACACACACACAGCAGTCTGGCAGGGAAACCACAGTGATAGATTTCGGTTATGACCTGTTGAGCACACAACAGCCCCTCATTACAACACACTGTCCCCTAAACACTCTGCAGTGCTGACGGTGTAAACAGTCTCTGAACACACACAATAATGAGACTGGTGCTGAACGGCACAGCACAGCTGCTGCAGCCCAACACTCTTCAATCTAGGCCAACCTGCTACTCAACACAGCATGCAGCACGGCAGCAAGCAGCCGATTATTTCTGAACATCTGGGCCGATGTGCGAGCCTTAATGAAGCCTAATTACAGGCTTCTGGACCTGCGGTCGGTACGTTTCAGTTTATATGAGTGCGTGTATGTGCACACGCTAGCTCACACACACACTCACACACACACATGCTCGCTCACACACAAACTCTCTCACACACGCACGCAGACAAACTCACACACACACACACACAAACTCACACACACACACACAATCACAAACACACACAACTATGCAATCCACAGTGTGAAAATGTGAGCTGATGCCTTTGTGGAAAAACATTGTGTGTTTAGATTTTCTTTGGAAGACATTCCTTCTAAATGTGTGTGTGCTTCATTTCATTTCCTGTGGATCAAGCAATTTTTCTTGTTTCTCTGCAATATGCTAATTTCCTTAGTTTTATAAACCACAGTACCGGGAATAATCGTCATAAATAATGCATAGTTCCCCTCCCAAGCGGTCTGACAGACGAACAGTCAGTGATTTGTGACTTGAAGGCCCATCAGCAAATCAATCAGGCTGCATCTCTTGCAGTGCTTTTTTAAACAAATTTCTGCAGTGTACTGAAATCCTTGAAACCTCCAGCAGTGTTTTTCTGATTGAAGTACGAGGGTCCGCTTGTGTTTACTTGTTTCTGTTCCAACCAAAACTGCAATTCCCCATCGATCTACAGCCTTAGGCATTCACATTGGTACAGGATCCATAGCTGTCGGGATCCATAGCTATCACTGTCTGCAATTTATTTACTGTAATGTAACGTAATGTAGTTGCATCCATGCCTCGTGGGCAGGTAACTCCAATGGAAGAAAATACTTCCTAAAATAATGAGTGACCTACCAAAGACCAGAAAGCAAAACAAACAAAAAAAGACTTTTGGAGTACCTGTGACTGTATGGAACAAAGTACATTTTCAATAACATTTCACAAAACCACACCATTCACAGTTCAAAATCACCACTGACCTTTGACCTCCTGGGAAAACACAATTACGGTACTTGATTTAGTACTGGAGCCTCACAGCCAGAGGAACACCTTACAGTAATACTAAGGCAGAGACCTCCTTCTGCAATCTGAATGGATGGAACTAAGTCTGACCTCATTTCCTTTAACCAGACACTTCCTGCATGCTGGGACCGGCCATATCGACTCTCTTCTGAGAGATGGGCGATCACTCAGCTGATTGGCTGACTGAGCACAGAGACTGCAGTGCTTGGCTCACGCACTGGTGGTAACGGCAGGTTTGAGGTTTACAATGTGTTTGTAGCTTTAGGCAGATTCATTGATTTAAATGTGGGAGTCACACTAGATTCCCAAAAGCCAAAAGCGTGGATGGACTCCTGCCCAATGAAACTACAGCACCAGACTGTTGGACAACAAACGAATAATCACTAATACTAATAAGACAAGACAAGACAAAAAATCGAGGAAGCAATTAAATGCACATTTGCAGTAATCTTAACAGAAGAAGTGACTTCATGCTTGAACAAAAAAAAAGAAACAGGAAGCACTTGGAAGACCCTTGGATTGAAGGAGAGGATGTGCTCCAAATTATTGTAAAAACCGCAGAAGTACAGCTCAGATCCACAGGCCAGATCACATTTAGCGAACGTGCGAAGGCTTCCTGTCTCTCACTTTCGGCTGTGTGCTGCCTGAGCTTTACGGAGCATCCTCCCTTCCCCCACAATCCCTCTGTTTTAATCTCTGTGACCTTGTGTACAGTGAGTGAGCGAGAGAGAAAGAGAGAAAGAGACACCGACAGAGCAGTGACCGTCAGATCCCCTGAATCACAAGACAGAAAGCAGAGATCTTCCCCCTCTCCATCTTTCTCAAATACAAACACAACAATAAGCATGTGCACACCATGTGCATTGTGTTTGCATGCCGTAATACACAAATTAACACAAATGTATTGAGTCATTCCTCAACCTTCAAACTCAGAAGCCGCTTAACAGTGAGTCCACAAGAAAAGGGAACCCTGGGAAAATGTCTATTTGGACCTCTAAGGTCTCCACCCGCTGCCGCTCATCTTCCTAATGGCCATTTTCTCTGGTCTGGAAATGACACTGAGGAAAGGTGTTTCACTGCTATTAATCTACCCACAGCAAAGCAAGGGGGAACGGCCTACGTCAGATTTACGAATTCAGGGCACGTCCGGCTACCTTTCGCCCTCCTTCATTTCAACTGCGTGCTGACTTTTTCCACGGAAAAGCTGTAATTAATTCCAAGCTCCAATAAGACACGGTGAAGGGAAAAGGGCGGTCAGGCGGCAGATATTTGTTTCTGCGAAGAGCCTTAGGTGCCCTTTTCCATCAGACTACAGCAGAAAGGCCTACGAGCTGATTGCACCCTGCCAATCTGGGCAAGTGGTGCAATTAGTTACACTTCAACAAAGAAAATCATAACCTCATCGGTGACATAGAGAATCCTGCTATCCAGGCTACGAACTGGGGAGTATGAGGCAGGCCGTTGCATTATTGTATATTACTGTTACACCATCATATAGAATTAAGTACCGGAATATTTCGTCTTCCATGCTACATTCACTCTGTTGGGGAACTGCAGCCAAACTGGGTCCCGCTATTTGCCCTCCTGTATTGCAGAAGAAATCGTTCTTTAGCGGCGAGCGCCGCGGCCTCGCGTAATAATGAAATGAGTATCAGCGGCACTTCCTGGTGGCTTTTGTTGCGAGCACTGCGGCATCGTCCCGCGTTCGCACCATTTCGGCGGTGCTCTGCCCTTCTGAAAGCTCACATACAGGGGGGCTCTCCGAAGGCCTGCCCGCATCACAACAAATTCGAGTCACGCGGGGCAAGAAAAGAAGGAGCACAGAAAAAGAGAGGAAAAGAAAGAAAGCATGGCAGGGCGTGACTGTTACCATTTCCAGAGCAGTGGCCCTTTTGATGCTTGTCTGTTTCCTTTGGCAGGTGGATTGATGTGTGAATTAGGGTTACCGGTATTCAATGGTAGTTGCACTCAATCTGATATTGCCTGTTTTTAGCTGCGACCGCAGCTCTATAGCTCTGTCTGTCGGTCGGTTGGTCGGTTGGTTGGTCGGTTGGTCCACAAAAGTGTCCCACCCTGTAGCGGCCACAGTTTTCGTCCCAGGAGGCTGAAATTTGGCATGGACGTTGGTCATGACAGAAGCTGGAGCTGAGTAACTTTCAGGCCGATTGACCAAGAAGGGGCATGGCGATGGGCGTGGCCTATCAAAAAGCACATAACTCCCGAATGGATTCACAGATTTGCACAAGATTTTGTGGAAAGGTTGGTCATGAGCTAAAGAAGAGGTCATGTGTTTGTGTGAGGGTGTGTGTGTGGATGCATGCACACATGGATGCATGCGCATGTGCAGTCGCAGCTATTGCGGATTCATGCTTGTTTTTTCATTTTTTAAAGGATAGCAGATAGCCTGCCCTCCTTTCATACTTTTTGGCTTTATTCAAACAGGGAGAAAGCAAAGAAGGCAACAGATTGAGAAGGGACCACAGGTGAGAAAGTGCCATGGTGGGGATTGAACCCCCGCCAACTGCACATGGCTCACTGATGCTACCTGCTTTTTAACCACTCAACGCACACACGCGCGCACGCACACGCACACACACACACGCACATACACACACGCACACACACACACGCACATACACACACACGCACACACACACACACACGCACACACACACGCACATGCACACACACACACACATACACACACAGAACCTATAGTACCCATGGTAAGATAATAACAACAATGTCTGAGGAGTTGATGTCAGGTAGGACTTTTCCTTTGGAGGTTTTTTCTTGAGCTATATCGTATGTACATTTTCATTTCACAAAGAAAAGCTAAACAAATTTTTACTATTTTTTGGATTTTTGTTTATAAATCCTGTTTAATCTGTTAACAAACGTGACATAGTGAAGAAACCTGATTCTGCTCAGTTAAGAGGGCAAGGCCCAGCTACTTAAAGAGGGCCTGGCATGAATGGTTTGAGAGGTTTAACCTTGTCTCCTCATCCTGTCATATGACTCTCTTTCTATTCCCATTCACTACCACAGTCCTGCTACTGGGGCTCCAGCCTGTGAGTTCATTCAAAGCTGTAGCTGCTGGCTTTTAAAGGAGGTACAAATGGTCACAGTTTTGGACCTGGGCTTGGAACCAGAAGGTCACATGACAGATGAAGGTCACATGACAGCCCCACAATACTGATCTAGCGGTGAAAAAGGCAACCCAAATTGTCTCGGTAAACAGTTGGACATTTAAAAGGATAGCATATACATGTATGCTATGCGAGTGGCCCTGCTAACCCATTAAAGCAAATCCTGCTTATCCATTATCATTTATGAGTGAAAAGATCTTGCATGCAGATGTACTTACCCCTGACCTACAGACCTTTAGAGGACGGTGCCAACTTCCCAGAATGCAGCAGGAGCTGCCAATGGTTCAGGATTTTCCGACATATAATCTTCAAACAACACCCTCACAAACTTGTTTGAGGTCCAGGGACAGTCAAGGAGCTGCCCTGGTAAGTAAAGCTGGTCAAATGACGGGGCTTGAATGGCACCAGAAACAGGAACAGTGGTGGCTTTGTGTGGGTTCAGAGGAGTAAAATGTTGCCGAAATCAGAAACCGGTTAATTAAGCTGATTATCACAATTTATCCTCACACAATCAAGATAGACACATCTAGGGTGTCAAACTAAAACGTCCCTAAAATACCAGCATTGTGTTTTTGCACGTAAGGACCCTGGAGCTAAAAGACTGAACAAGAACACCTTTCAAAGTCTGAGGCGGTGTAAAAGAAGGTTTGAATCTTTTAGCCTGATCTTAAACACAAATATGCTTTTATGAGTGCACTTTCGGGGATGCTTTTTGATCACTGCTGCACACTTTCATTTTGAACTTAAAGGCTTTTGTCAAAAATTCTTGCAAAAATAGGAAAATTGAAATTGGGAAGTGAAAAGTTTACCATGAGACAGCAAAGAATGTTGGCTGACTAGAGACTAATAGCCTATCCTACATAACATAACCCATAATGAACGACATTCACCCTTATGTAAATTGGTCAGGAATAGCTTTGGTAATGAACACCAGAACTCCAAAAGTGACTTCATTTGAGAAAATGAAGGCATCAACAGGTAACTTGCACTAATCGTATTGCTTATTGTATGTTATCATATAAGACAGGGGAAGTAGGCTTATCATAAAAATGAAATTATAATGGTAGACGTGTTTAAATGTAGCCTACATACTGCGCCGAGGCGCAGCCTACAGTATCAGCTTGTCTATGTTAAGTAGCCTACAGGCTAACGATAGACGGAAACCATTTGTCGGAAGTAGTCGAATAATTACTTTACGATGTGTACATTCTGAACAGTAATCGATAAGTATCGTTCTCATTTCAAATTTCGCCGGAACACAATTTTATTTAGGCCTAGCATAATTCCCGAGAGTGTAAAAGATTTATCTGTATCTGTGAAGCGAGCAATGCTGTAAAGCGGAGGTCCGCTATCACTGGCTTTAATTACGGTCCGTGTCACCTGACTCTTAAACCCTAAAGCCTGTCATTCGTTCTCCAGAGCAGAGGCCATCGTGCACGTTAAACGAAAAACAATAGACAGCAATCAATTGCATACACCGCATGAAAGATTAATGTTACATGCGGTGTCGGCTGAAGCACCTGGAACAGTGATATGGG